>NW_026736431.1:0-70586 GCF_949786415.1 Peromyscus eremicus
TAAATGGAGTTGAATCACATGCAGTTTCTGGTCCTACGAGCAAGAGTTGTTTTCTGGTAAGGAAAGTCACTATTGCGCTCCCTTAGCCACACACAGTGCAAACAGCACTCGCGTATGTTCCCAGCAAGTACAGTGTATTGGAAAGAAGAGGATATACTGTTCTTGTCAGTTTCCTAAGCAGAGTGGAACTAGATATGACCCGTGTGTGTAGGAAGCACAGTTCTTTTTTCTGAGCAAGCTCACGGTTCCGAGCCCATAGGAAACACAGTAGAGTAGAAGAGTGCTCTTTTCTCAAAAGCAGAGTGTGTTTCTTGTAAGGCGAGCTAGCGTTTGTTTCCCAGTCCTAAATGGAGTTGAATCACATGCAGTTTCTGGTCCTACGAGTAAGAGTTTCTTTCTGTTAAGAAGAGTCACTATTATGCTCCCATTGTCATACACGGTGCAAATAGTATTCGCGTCTGTTCCCAGCAAGTACAGTGTATTGTACAGTAGAGGAGCTACTGTTCTTGTCAGTTTCCAAAGCAGAGTTGAACTAGATATGGCCCGTATGTGTAGGAAGCACAGTTCTATTGTTCTGAGCAAGCTCGCTGTTCTGGCCCTATAGGAAACACAGTAGAGTAGAAGAGTGCTCTTTCCTCAAAAGCAGAGTGTGTTTCTTGTAAGGCTAGCTAGTGTTTGTTTCCCAGTCAGAAACGAAGTTGAATCCCTGGAGTTTCTGGTCCTATGAGCAAGAGTTGTTTTCTGGTAAGAAGAGTCACTATTGAGCTCCCAATGTCATATACAGTGCAAATAGCTCTCGCGTCTGCTCCCAGCAAATACAGTGTATTGGAATGAAGAGGAGCTACTATTCCTGTCAGTTTCCTGAGCAGAGTTGAACTACATATGGCCCGTTTGTGTAGGAAGCACAGTTCTTTTGTTCTGAGCAAGCTCACTGTTCAGACCCCATAGGAAACACAGTAGAGTAGAAGAGTACTCTTTTCTCAAAAGCAGAGTGTATTTCTTGTAAGGCGAGCTAGTGTTTGTTTCCCAGTCCTAAATGGAGTTGAATCACATGCAGTTTTTGGTCCTACGAGCAAGAGTTGTTTTCTGGTAAGGAAAGTCACTATTGTGCTCCCTTAGCCACACACAGTGCAAATAGCACTCTCGTCTGCTCCCATCAAGTACAGTGTATTGGAACGAAGGGGAGCTACTCTTCTTCTCAGTTTCCTAAGCAGAGTTGAACTAGATATGACCCGTGTGTATAGTAAGCACAGTTCTTTTTTTCTGAGCAAGCTCACTGTTCGGGCCCCATAGGAAACACAGTAGAGTAGAAGAGTGCTCTTTTCTCAAAATCAGACTGTGTTTCTTGTAAGGCGAGCTAGCGTTTGATTCCCAGTCCTAAATGGAGTTGAATCCCATGCAGTTTCTGGTCCTACGAGCAAGAGTTGTTTTCTGGTAAGAAGAGTCACTATTACGCTCCCATTGTCATACACAGGGCAAATAGCACTGGCGTCTGTTCCCAGCATGTACAGTGTATTGGACTGAAGAGGATCTACTGTTCTTGTCAGTTTCCTAAGCAGAGTTGAACTAGATATGGCCTGTGTGTGTAGGAAGCACAGTTCTTTTGTTCTGAGCAAGCTCACTGTTCGGACCCAATAGGAAACACAGTAGAGTAGGCGAGTGCTCTTTTCTCAAAAGCAGAGTGTGTTTCTTGCAAGGTGAGCTAGTGTTTGTTTCCCAGTCAGAAACAGAGTTGAATCACACGCAGTTTCTGGTCCTACGAGCAAGAGTTGTTTTCTGGTAAGAAGAGTCACTATTGCGCTCCCTTTGCATTACACAGTGCAACTAGCACTCGCGTCTGCTCCCAGCAAGTACAGTGTATTGGACTGAAGAGGAGCTACTGTTCTTGTCAGTTTCCTAAGCAGAGTTGAACTAGATATGGTCCGTGTGTATAGGAAGCACAGTTCTTTTGTTCTGAGCAAGCTCACTGTTTTGGCCCTATAAGAAACACAGTAGAGTAGAAGAGTGCTTTTTTCTCAAAAGCAGAGTGTGTTTCTTCTAAGGCGAGCTAGGGTTTGTTTCCCAGTCTTAAATGGAGTTGAATCACATGCAGTTTCTGGTCCTACATGCAAGAGTTGTTTTCTGGTTGGAAGAGTCACTATTGACCTCCCATTGTCATACTCAGTGCAAATAGCTCTCGCGTCTGCTCCCAGCATGTACATTGCATTAGACAGATGAGGAGCTACTGTTCTTGTCAGTTTCCAATGCAGAGTTGAACTAGATGTGGCCCGTGTGTGTAGGAAGCACAGTTCTTTTGTTCTGAGCAAGCTCACTGTTCTGAACCTATAGGAAACACAGTAGAGTAGAAGAGTGCTCTTTTCTCAAAAGCAGAGTGTGTTTCTTGTAAGGCTAGCTAGTGTTTGTTTCCCAGTGAGAAATGAAGTTGAATCCCATGCAGTTTCTGGTCCTACGAGCAAGAGTTGTTTTCTGGTAAGAAGAGTCACTATTGCGCTCCCATTGCCATACACAGTGCAAATAGCACTCGCGTCTGCTCCTAGCAAGTACAGTGTATTGGACTGAACAGGAGCTACTGTTCTTGTCAGTTTCCTAAGCAGAGTTGAACTATATATGGCCCGTGTGTAGGAAGCACAGTTCTTTTGTTCTGATCAAGCTCACTGTTCTGGCCCTTTAGGAAACACAGTAGCTTAGAAGAATGCTCTTTTCTCAAAAGCAGAGTGTGTTTCTTGTAAGGGTAGCTAGCGTTTGTTTCCCAGTCCTACATGGAATTGAATCCCATGCAGTTTCTGGTCCTACGAGCAAGAGTTGTTTTCTGGTAAGGAAAGTCACTATGGTGCTCCCTTTGCCATACACAGTGCAAATAGCACTCGCGTCTGCTCCCAGCAAGTACAGTGTATTGGACTGAAGAGTAGCTACTGTTCTTGTCAGTTTCCGAAGCAGAGTTGAACTAGATATGGCCCATGTGTGTGGGAAGCACAGTTATTTTGTTCTGAGCAAGCTCACTGTTCGGACCCCATAGGAAACACAGTAGAGTAGAAGAGTGCTGTTTTTTCAAAAGCAGAGTGTGTTTATTGTAAGGCAAGCTAGCATTTGTTTCCCAGTCCTAAATGGAGTTGAATCCCATGCAGTTTCTGGTCCTACGATCAAGAGTTGTTTTCTGGTAAGAAGAGTCACTATTGTGCTCCCATTGTCATACAGAGGGCAAATAGCACGGGCGTCTGTTCCCAGCATGTAAAGTGTATTGGACTGAAGAGGATCTACTCTTCTTGTCAGTTTCCTCAGCAGAGTTGAACTACATATGCCCTTGTGTGTAGGAAGCACAGTTCTTTTGTTCTGAGCAAGCTCACTGTTCTGGCCCTATAAGAAAAACCGTAGAGAAGAAGAGTGCTCTTTTCTCAAAAGCAGAGTGTGTTTCTTCTAAGGCGAGCTATGGTTTGTTTCCCAGTCCTAAATGGAGTTGAATCACATGCAGTTTCTGGTCCTACAAGCAAGAGTTGTTTTCTGGTAAGAAGAGTCACTATTGAGCTCCCATTGTCATACACAGTGCAAATAGCTCTCGCGTCTGCTCCCAGCAAGTACATTGTATTAGACAGAAGAGGAGCTACTGTTCTTGTCAGTTTCCTAAGCAGAGTTGAACTAGATATGGCCCGTGTGTGTAGGAAGCACAGTTCTTTTTTTCTGAGCAAGCTCACTGTTCTGGCCCTTTAGGAAACACAGTAGAGTAGAAGAGTGCTCTTTTCTCAAAAGCAGAGTGTGTTTCTTGTAAGGGGAGCTGGCATTTGTTTCCCAGTCCTAAATGGTGTTGAATCTCAGGCAGTTTCTGGTCCTATGTGCAAGAGTTGTTTTTTGGTAAGAAGAGTCACCATTGCGCTCACATTGCCATACACAGTGCAAATAGCTCTGGCGTCTGTTCCCAGCAAATACTGTGTATTGGACAGAGGAGGAGCTACTGTTCTTGTCAGTTTCCTAAGCAGAGTTGGACTAGATATGGCCCGTATGTGTAGGAAGCACAGTTGTTTTGTTCTGAGCAAGCTCAATGTTCTGGCCCTTTAGGAAACACAGTAGAGTAGAAGAGTGCTCTTTTCTCAAAAGCAGAGTGTGTTTCTTGTAAGGGGAGCTGGCATTTGTTTCCCAGTCCTAAATGGTGTTGAATCTCAGGCAGTTTCTGGTCCTATGTGCAAGAGTTGTTTTTTGGTAAGAAGAGTCACCATTGCGCTCACATTGCCATACACAGTGCAAATAGCTCTGGCGTCTGTTCCCAGCAAATACTGTGTATTGGACAGAGGAGGAGCTACTGTTCTTGTCAGTTTCCTAAGCAGAGTTGGACTAGATATGGCCCGTATGTGTAGGAAGCACAGTTGTTTTGTTCTGAGCAAGCTCACTGTTCGGACCCCATTGGAAACACAGTAGAGTAGAAGAGTGTTCTTTTCTCAAATGCAGAGGGTGTTTCTTTTAGGCTAGCTAGTGTTTGTTTCCCAGTCCTAAATGGAGTTGAATCCCATGCAGTTTCTGGTCCTACGAGCAAGAGTTGTTTTCTGGTAAGAAGAGTCACTATTGCGCTCCCATTGCCATACACAGTGCAAATAGCACTCGCATCTGCTCCCAGCAAGTACAGTGTATTGGACTGAAGAGGATCTACTGTTCTTGTCAGTTTCCTATGCAGAGTTGAACTAGATATGGCCCGAGTGTGTAGGAAGCACAGTTCTTTTGTTCTGAGCAAGCTCACTGTTCTGGCCATATAGGAAACACAGTAGAGTAGAAGAGTGCTCTTTTCTCAAAAGCAGAGTGTGTTTCTTGTAAGGCGAGCTAGCATTTGTTTCCCAGTCCTAAATGGTGTGGAATCTCAGGCAGTTTCTGGTCCTACAAGCAAGAGTTGTTTTCTGGTAAGAAGAGTCACCATTGCGCTCCCATTGCCATACACAGTGCAAATAGCACTGGCGTCTGTTCCCAGCAAGTACTGTGTATTGGACAGAGGAGTAGCTACTGTTCTTGTCAGTTTACTAAGCAGAGTTGGACTAGATATGGCCCGTGTGTGTAGGAAGCACAGTTCTTTTGTTCTGAGCAAGCTCACTCTTCTGGCCCTGTAGGAAACACAGTAGTGTAGAAGAATGCTCTTTTCTCAAAAGCAGAGTGTGTTTTTTGTAAGGGGAGCTAGCGTTTGTTTCCCAGTACTAAATGGAATTGAATCACATGTAGTTTCTAGTACTACGAGCAACAGTTGTTTTCTGGTAAGGAAAGTCACTATGGTGCTCCCTTTGTCATACATAGTGCAAATAGCACTCATGTCTGCTCCCAGCAAATACAGTGTATTGGACTGAAGAGGAGCTACTGTTCTTGTCAGTTTCCGAAGCAGAGTTGAACAAGATATGATCCATGTGTGTAGGAAGCACAGTTCTTTTGTTCTGAGCAAACTCTCTGTTCGGACCCCATAGGAAACACAGTAGAGTAGAAGAGTGCTCTTTTCTCAAAAGCAGAGTGTGTTTCTTGTAAGGCAAGCTAGCGTTTGTTTCCCAGTCCTAAATGGAGTTGAGTCCCATGCAGTTTCTGGTCCTATGAGCAAGAATTGTTTTCTGGTAAGAAGAGTCACTATTGTGCTCCCATTGTCATACACAGGGCAAATAGCACTGGCGTCTGTTCCCAGCAAGTACAGTGTATTGGATAGAAGAGGAGCTACTGTTCTTGTCAGTTTCCTAAGCAGATTTGAACTAAATATGGCCCCTGTGTGTAGGAAGCACAGTTTTTTGTTCTGAGCAAGCTCACTGTTCTGGCCCTATAGGAAACACAGTAGAGTAGAAGAGTGCTCTTTTCTCAATAGCAGAGTACGTTTCTTCTAAGGCAAGCTAGCGTTTGTTTACCAGTCCTAAATGGAGTTGAATCACATGCAGTTTCTGGTCCTACAGGCAAGAGTTGTTTTCTGGTGGGAAGAGTCACTATTGAGCTCCCATTGTCATACACAGTGCAAATAGCTCTCGCGTCTGCTCCCAGCAAGTACATTGTATTGGACAGAAGAGGAGCTACTGTTCTTGTCAGTTTCCTAAGCAGAGTTCAACTAGATATGGCCCGTGTGTGGAGAAAGCACAGTTCTTTTGTTCTGAGCAAGCTCACTGTTCTGGCCCAAGGATACACAGTAGAGTAGAAGAGGGCTCTTTTCTCAAAAGCAGAGTGTGTTTCTTGTAAGGTGAGCTAGCGTTTGTTTCCCAATCCTAAATGGAGTTGAATCCCATGCAGTTTCTGGTCCTACGAACAATAGTTGTTTTCTGGTATGAAGAGTCACTATTGTGCTCCCATTGTCATACACAGGGCAAATAGCACTGGCGTCTGTTCCCAGCATGTACAGTGTATTAGACTGAAGAGAATCTACTGTTCTTGTCAGTTTCCTAAGCAGAGTTGAACTAGATATGGCCCGTGTGTGTAGGAAGCACAGTTCTTTTCTTCTGAGCAAGCTCACTGTTCTGGCCCTATAGGAAACACAGTAGAGTAGAAGAATGCTCTTTTCTCAAAAGCAGAGTGTGTTTCTTCTAAGGCAAGCTAGTGTTTCTTTCCCAGTTAAATGGAGTAGAATTACATGCAGTTTCTGGTCCACAAGCAAGAGTTGTTTTCTGGTAAGAAGAGTCACTATTGTGCTCCCTTTGCCATACACAGTGCAAATAGCACTCGTGTCTGCTCCCAGCAAGTACCGTGTATTGAGCTGAAGAGGAACTACTATTGTTGTCAGTTTCCTAAGCAGAGTTGAACTAAATATGGACGGTGTGTGTAGGAAGCACAGTTCTTTTGTTCTGAGCAAGCTCACTGTTCTGGCCCTTTAGGAAACACAGTAGAGTAGAAGAGTGCTCTTTTCTCAAAAGCAGAGTGTGTTTCTTCTAAGGCGAGCTAGAGTTTGTTTCCCAGTCCTAAATGAAGTTGAATCCCATGCAGTTTTTTGTCCTATGAGCAAGAGTTTTTTTCTGGTAAAAAGAGTCACTATTGTGCTCCCATTGCAATACACAGTGCAAATAGCAATCGCGTCTGTTCCCAGCAAGTACAGTGTTTTGGACTGAAGAGGACCTACTGTTCTTGGCAGTTTCCTAAGCAGAGTTGAACTAGATATGACCCGTGTTTGTAGGAAGCTCATTTCTTTTGTTCTGAGCAAGCTCACTGTTCAGACTCCATAGGAAACACAGTAGAGTAGAAGAGTGCTCTTTCCTAAAAGCAGAGTGTGTTTCTTGTAAGGGGAGCTAGTGTTTGTTTTCCAGTCAGAAACGGAGTTGAATCCCATGCAGTTTCTGGTCTTACAAGCAAGAGTTGTTTTCTGGTAAGAAGAGTCACTATTGCACTCCCATTGCCATACAGAGTGCAAATAGCACTCACATCTGTTCCCAGCATGTACAGTGTATTGGACTGAAGAGGAGCTACTGTTCTTGTCAGTTTCCTAAGCAGAGTTGAACTAGATATGGCCCGTGTGTGTAGGAAGCACAGTTCTTTTGTTCTGAGAATGCTCACTGTTCTGGCCCTATAGGATACACAGTAGAGTAGAAGAGTGCTCTTTTCTGAAAAGCAGAGTGTGTTTCTTGGAAGGTGAGCTAGCGTTATTTCCCAATCCTAAATGGAATTGAATCACATGCAGTTTTTGGTACTACGATCAAGAGTTGTTTTCTGGTAAGGAAAGTCACTATTGTGCTACCTTTGCCATACACAGTGCAAATAGCACTCTCGTCTGTTCCCAGCAAGTACAGTGTATTGGACTGAAGAGGAGCTACTTTCTTGTCAGTTTCCTAAGCAGAGTTGAACTAGATATGTCCCTTTTGTGTAGGAAGCACAGTTCTTTTGTTCTGAGAAAGCTCACTGTTCAGGCCTTATAGGAAACACAGTAGAGTAGAAGAGTGCTCTTTTCTCAAAAGCAGAGTGTGTTTCTTGTAAGGCAAGTTAGTGTTTGTTTCCCAGTCCTAAATGGAGTTGAATCCCATGCAGTTTATGGTCCTAGGAACAATAGTTTTTTTCTGGTATGAAGAGTCACTATTGTGCTCCCATTGTCATACACAGGGCAAATAGCACTGGCGTCTGTTCCCAGCATGTACAGTGTATTAGACTGAAGAGAATCTACTGTTCTTGTCAGTTTCGTAAGCAGAGTTGAACTAGATATTGCCCGTGTGTGTAGGAAGCACAGTTCTTTTGTTCTGAGCAAGCTCACTGTTCTGGACCTATAGGAAACAGAGTAGAGTAGAAGAGTGCTCTTTTCTCAAAAGCAGAGTGTGGTTCTTCTAAGGCAAGCTAGCGTTTCTTTCCCAGTTAAATGGAGTTGAATCACATGCAGTTTCTGGTCCACAAGCAAGAGTTGTTTTCTAGTAAAAAGAGTCACTATGGAGCTCCCATTGTCATACACAGTGCAAGTAGCACTCCCGTCTGCTCCCAGCAAGTACAGTGTATTGAACTGAAGAGGAGCAACTGTTCTTGTCAGTTTCCTAAGCAGAGTTGAACTAGATATGGCCCGTGTGTGTAGGAAGCACAGTTCTTTTGTTCTGAGCAAGCTCACTGTTCAGATCCCTTAGGAAACATAGTAGAGTAGAAGAGTACTCTTTTCTCAAAAGCAGAGTGTGTTTCTTGTAAGGCAAGCTATCGTTTGTTTCCCAGTCCTAAATGGAGTGGAATCACATGCAGTTTCTGGTCCTATGAGCAAGAGTTGTTTTTTGGTAAGAAGAGTCACCATTGTGCTCCCTTTGCCATACACAGTGCAAATAGCTCGGGCGTCTGTTCCCAGCAAGTACTGTGTATTGGACAGAGGAGGAGCTACTGTTCTTGTCAGTTTCCTAAGCAGAGTTGGACTAGATATGGCCCGTGTGTGTAGGAAGCACAGTTCTTTTTTTCTGAGCAAGCTCACTGTTCGGACCCCAGAGGAAATCCAGTAGAGTAGAAGAGTGTTCTTTTGTCAAATCAGAGTGTGTTTCTTTTAAGGCTAGCTAGTGTTTGTTTCCCAGTCAGAAACGGAGTTGAATCCCATGCAGTTTCTGGTCCTACGAGCAAGAGTTTTTTTCTGGTAAGAAGAGTCACTATTGCGCTCCCATTGCCATACACAGTGCAAATAGCACTCGCATCTGCTCCCAGCAAGTACAGTGTACTGCACTGAAGAGGAGCTACTGTTCTTGTCAGTTTCCTAAGCAGAATTGAACTAGATGTGGCCCGTTTGTGTAGGAAGTACAGTTCTTTTGTTCTGAGCAAGCTCACTGTTCTGGCACTATAAGAAACACTGTAGAGTAGAAGATTGCTCTTTTCTCAAAAGCAGAGTGTGTTTCTTGTAAGGGAAGCTAGAGTTTGTTTCCCAGTCCTAAATGGAGTTGAATCACATGCAGTTTCTGGTCCTACGGTCAAGAGTTGTTTTCTGGTAAGGAAAGTCACTATTGTGCTCCCTTAGCCACACACAGTGCAAACAGCACTCGCGTATGTTCCCAGCAAGTACAGTGTATTGGAAAGAAGAGGATATACTGTTCTTGTCAGTTTCCTAAGCAGAGTGGAACTAGATATGACCCGTGTGTGTAGGAAGCACAGTTCTTTTTTCTGAGCAAGCTCACGGTTCCGATCCCATAGGAAACACAGTAGAGTAGAAGAGTGCTCTTTTCTCAAAAGCAGAGTGTGTTTCTTGTAAGGCGAGCTAGCGTTTGTTTCCCAGTCCTAAATGGAGTTGAATCACATGCAGTTTCTGGTCCTACGAGTAAGAGTTTCTTTCTGTTAAGAAGAGTCACTATTATGCTCCCATTGTCATACACGGTGCAAATAGTATTCGCGTCTGTTCCCAGCAAGTACAGTGTATTGTACAGTAGAGGAGCTACTGTTCTTGTCAGTTTCCAAAGCAGAGTTGAACTAGATATGGCCCGTATGTGTAGGAAGCACAGTTCTATTGTTCTGAGCAAGCTCGCTGTTCTGGCCCTATAGGAAACACAGTAGAGTAGAAGAGTGCTCTTTCCTCAAAAGCAGAGTGTGTTTCTTGTAAGGCTAGCTAGCGTTTGTTTCCCAGTCAGAAACGAAGTTGAATCCCTGTAGTTTCTGGTCCTATGAGCAAGAGTTGTTTTCTGGTAAGAAGAGTCACTATTGAGCTCCCAATGTCATATACAGTGCAAATAGCTTTCGCGTCTGCTCCCAGCAAATACAGTGTATTGGAATGAAGAGGAGCTACTATTCCTGTCAGTTTCCTGAGCAGAGTTGAACTACATATGGCCCGTTTGTGTAGGAAGCACAGTTCTTTTGTTCTGAGCAAGCTCACTGTTCAGACCCCATAGGAAACACAGTAGAGTAGAAGAGTACTCTTTTTTCAAAAGCAGAGTGTATTTCTTGTAAGGCGAGCTAGTGTTTGTTTCCCAGTCCTAAATGGAGTTGAATCACATGCAGTTTTTGGTCCTACGAGCAAGAGTTGTTTTCTGGTAAGGAAAGTCACTATTGTGCTCCCTTAGCCACACACAGTGCAAATAGCACTCTCGTCTGCTCCCATCAAGTACAGTGTATTGGAACGAAGGGGAGCTACTCTTCTTCTCAGTTTCCTAAGCAGAGTTGAACTAGATATGACCCGTGTGTATAGTAAGCACAGTTCTTTTTTTCTGAGCAAGCTCACTGTTCGGGCCCCATAGGAAACACAGTAGAGTAGAAGAGTGCTCTTTTCTCAAAATCAGACTGTGTTTCTTGTAAGGCGAGCTAGCGTTTGATTCCCAGTCCTAAATGGAGTTGAATCCCATGCAGTTTCTGGTCCTACGAGCAAGAGTTGTTTTCTGGTAAGAAGAGTCACTATTACGCTCCCATTGTCATACACAGGGCAAATAGCACTGGCGTCTGTTCCCAGCATGTACAGTGTATTGGACTGAAGAGGATCTACTGTTCTTGTCAGTTTCCTAAGCAGAGTTGAACTAGATATGGCCTGTGTGTGTAGGAAGCACAGTTCTTTTGTTCTGAGCAAGCTCACTGTTCGGACCCAATAGGAAACACAGTAGAGTAGGCGAGTGCTCTTTTCTCAAAAGCAGAGTGTGTTTCTTGCAAGGTGAGCTAGTGTTTGTTTCCCAGTCAGAAACAGAGTTGAATCACACGCAGTTTCTGGTCCTACGAGCAAGAGTTGTTTTCTGGTAAGAAGAGTCACTATTGCGCTCCCTTTGCATTACACAGTGCAACTAGCACTCGCGTCTGCTCCCAGCAAGTACAGTGTATTGGACTGAAGAGGAGCTACTGTTCTTGTCAGTTTCCTAAGCAGAGTTGAACTAGATATGGTCCGTGTGTATAGGAAGCACAGTTCTTTTGTTCTGAGCAAGCTCACTGTTCTGGCCCTATAAGAAACACAGTAGAGTAGAAGATTGCTTTTTTCTCAAAAGCAGAGTGTGTTTCTTCTAAGGCGAGCTAGGGTTTGTTTCCCAGTCTTAAATGGAGTTGAATCACATGCAGTTTCTGGTCCTACATGCAAGAGTTGTTTTCTGGTTGGAAGAGTCACTATTGACCTCCCATTGTCATACTCAGTGCAAATAGCTCTCGCGTCTGCTCCCAGCATGTACATTGCATTAGACAGAAGAGGAGCTACTGTTTTTGTCAGTTTCCAATGCAGAGTTGAACTAGATGTGGCCCGTGTGTGTAGGAAGCACAGTTCTTTTGTTCTGAGCAAGCTCACTGTTCTGAACCTATAGGAAACACAGTAGAGTAGAAGAGTGCTCTTTTCTCAAAAGCAGAGTGTGTTTCTTGTAAGGCTAGCTAGTGTTTGTTTCCCAGTGAGAAATGAAGTTGAATCCCATGCAGTTTCTGGTCCTACGAGCAAGAGTTGTTTTCTGGTAAGAAGAGTCACTATTGCGCTCCCATTGCCATACACAGTGCAAATAGCACTCGCGTCTGCTCCTAGCAAGTACAGTGTATTGGACTGAACAGGAGCTACTGTTCTTGTCAGTTTCCTAAGCAGAGTTGAACTATATATGGCCCGTGTGTAGGAAGCACAGTTCTTTTGTTCTGATCAAGCTCACTGTTCTGGCCCTTTAGGAAACACAGTAGCTTAGCAGAATGCTCTTTTCTCAAAAGCAGAGTGTGTTTCTTGTAAGGGTAGCTAGCGTTTGTTTCCCAGTCCTACATGGAATTGAATCCCATGCAGTTTCTGGTCCTACGAGCAAGAGTTGTTTTCTGGTAAGGAAAGTCACTATGGTGCTCCCTTTGCCATACACAGTGCAAATAGCACTCGCGTCTGCTCCCAGCAAGTACAGTGTATTGGACTGAAGAGTAGCTACTGTTCTTGTCAGTTTCCGAAGCAGAGTTGAACTAGATATGGCCCATGTGTGTGGGAAGCACAGTTATTTTGTTCTGAGCAAGCTCACTGTTCGGACCCCATAGGAAACACAGTAGAGTAGAAGAGTGCTGTTTTTTCAAAAGCAGAGTGTGTTTATTGTAAGGCAAGCTAGCATTTGTTTCCCAGTCCTAAATGGAGTTGAATCCCATGCAGTTTCTGGTCCTACGATCAAGAGTTGTTTTCTGGTAAGAAGAGTCACTATTGTGCTCCCATTGTCATACAGAGGGCAAATAGCACGGGCGTCTGTTCCCAGCATGTAAAGTGTATTGGACTGAAGAGGATCTACTCTTCTTGTCAGTTTCCTCAGCAGAGTTGAACTACATATGCCCTTGTGTGTAGGAAGCACAGTTCTTTTGTTCTGAGCAAGCTCACTGTTCTGGCCCTATAAGAAAAACCGTAGAGAAGAAGAGTGCTCTTTTCTCAAAAGCAGAGTGTGTTTCTTCTAAGGCGAGCTAGGGTTTGTTTCCCAGTCCTAAATGGAGTTGAATCACATGCAGTTTCTGGTCCTACAAGCAAGAGTTCTTTTCTGGTAAGAAGAGTCACTATTGAGCTCCCATTGTCATACACAGTGCAAATAGCTCTCGCGTCTGCTCCCAGCAAGTACATTGTATTAGACAGAAGAGGAGCTACTGTTCTTGTCAGTTTCCTAAGCAGAGTTGAACTAGATATGGCCCGTGTGTGTAGGAAGCACAGTTCTTTTTTTCTGAGCAAGCTCACTGTTCTGGCCCTTTAGGAAACACAGTAGAGTAGAAGAGTGCTCTTTTCTCAAAAGCAGAGTGTGTTTCTTGTAAGGGGAGCTGGCATTTGTTTCCCAGTCCTAAATGGTGTTGAATCTCAGGCAGTTTCTGGTCCTATGTGCAAGAGTTGTTTTTTGGTAAGAAGAGTCACCATTGCGCTCACATTGCCATACACAGTGCAAATAGCTCTGGCGTCTGTTCCCAGCAAATACTGTGTATTGGACAGAGGAGGAGCTACTGTTCTTGTCAGTTTCCTAAGCAGAGTTGGACTAGATATGGCCCGTATGTGTAGGAAGCACAGTTGTTTTGTTCTGAGCAAGCTCACTGTTCGGACCCCATTGGAAACACAGTAGAGTAGAAGAGTGTTCTTTTCTCAAATGCAGAGGGTGTTTCTTTTAGGCTAGCTAGTGTTTGTTTCCCAGTCCTAAATGGAGTTGAATCCCATGCAGTTTCTGGTCCTACGAGCAAGAGTTGTTTTCTGGTAAGAAGAGTCACTATTGCGCTCCCATTGCCATACACAGTGCAAATAGCACTCGCATCTGCTCCCAGCAAGTACAGTGTATTGGACTGAAGAGGATCTACTGTTCTTGTCAGTTTCCTATGCAGAGTTGAACTAGATATGGCCCGAGTGTGTAGGAAGCACAGTTCTTTTGTTCTGAGCAAGCTCACTGTTCTGGCCATATAGGAAACACAGTAGAGTAGAAGAGTGCTCTTTTCTCAAAAGCAGAGTGTGTTTCTTGTAAGGCGAGCTAGCATTTGTTTCCCAGTCCTAAATGGTGTGGAATCTCAGGCAGTTTCTGGTCCTACAAGCAAGAGTTGTTTTCTGGTAAGAAGAGTCACCATTGCGCTCCCATTGCCATACACAGTGCAAATAGCACTGGCGTCTGTTCCCAGCAAGTACTGTGTATTGGACAGAGGAGTAGCTACTGTTCTTGTCAGTTTACTAAGCAGAGTTGGACTAGATATGGCCCGTGTGTGTAGGAAGCACAGTTCTTTTGTTCTGAGCAAGCTCACTCTTCTGGCCCTGTAGGAAACACAGTAGTGTAGAAGAATGCTCTTTTCTCAAAAGCAGAGTGTGTTTTTTGTAAGGGGAGCTAGCGTTTGTTTCCCAGTACTAAATGGAATTGAATCACATGTAGTTTCTAGTACTACGAGCAACAGTTGTTTTCTGGTAAGGAAAGTCACTATGGTGCTCCCTTTGTCATACATAGTGCAAATAGCACTCATGTCTGCTCCCAGCAAATACAGTGTATTGGACTGAAGAGGAGCTACTGTTCTTGTCAGTTTCCGAAGCAGAGTTGAACAAGATATGATCCATGTGTGTAGGAAGCACAGTTCTTTTGTTCTGAGCAAACTCTCTGTTCGGACCCCATAGGAAACACAGTAGAGTAGAAGAGTGCTCTTTTCTCAAAAGCAGAGTGTGTTTCTTGTAAGGCAAGCTAGCGTTTGTTTCCCAGTCCTAAATGGAGTTGAGTCCCATGCAGTTTCTGGTCCTATGAGCAAGAATTGTTTTCTGGTAAGAAGAGTCACTATTGTGCTCCCATTGTCATACACAGGGCAAATAGCACTGGCGTCTGTTCCCAGCAAGTACAGTGTATTGGATAGAAGAGGAGCTACTGTTCTTGTCAGTTTCCTAAGCAGATTTGAACTAAATATGGCCCCTGTGTGTAGGAAGCACAGTTTTTTGTTCTGAGCAAGCTCACTGTTCTGGCCCTATAGGAAACACAGTAGAGTAGAAGAGTGCTCTTTTCTCAATAGCAGAGTACGTTTCTTCTAAGGCAAGCTAGCGTTTGTTTACCAGTCCTAAATGGAGTTGAATCACATGCAGTTTCTGGTCCTACAGGCAAGAGTTGTTTTCTGGTGGGAAGAGTCACTATTGAGCTCCCATTGTCATACACAGTGCAAATAGCTCTCGCGTCTGCTCCCAGCAAGTACATTGTATTGGACAGAAGAGGAGCTACTGTTCTTGTCAGTTTCCTAAGCAGAGTTCAACTAGATATGGCCCGTGTGTGGAGAAAGCACAGTTCTTTTGTTCTGAGCAAGCTCACTGTTCTGGCCCAAGGATACACAGTAGAGTAGAAGAGGGCTCTTTTCTCAAAAGCAGAGTGTGTTTCTTGTAAGGTGAGCTAGCGTTTGTTTCCCAATCCTAAATGGAGTTGAATCCCATGCAGTTTCTGGTCCTACGAACAATAGTTGTTTTCTGGTATGAAGAGTCACTATTGTGCTCCCATTGTCATACACAGGGCAAATAGCACTGGCGTCTGTTCCCAGCATGTACAGTGTATTAGACTGAAGAGAATCTACTGTTCTTGTCAGTTTCCTAAGCAGAGTTGAACTAGATATGGCCCGTGTGTGTAGGAAGCACAGTTCTTTTCTTCTGAGCAAGCTCACTGTTCTGGCCCTATAGGAAACACAGTAGAGTAGAAGAATGCTCTTTTCTCAAAAGCAGAGTGTGTTTCTTCTAAGGCAAGCTAGTGTTTCTTTCCCAGTTAAATGGAGTAGAATTACATGCAGTTTCTGGTCCACAAGCAAGAGTTGTTTTCTGGTAAGAAGAGTCACTATTGTGCTCCCTTTGCCATACACAGTGCAAATAGCACTCGTGTCTGCTCCCAGCAAGTACCGTGTATTGAGCTGAAGAGGAACTACTATTGTTGTCAGTTTCCTAAGCAGAGTTGAACTAAATATGGACGGTGTGTGTAGGAAGCACAGTTCTTTTGTTCTGAGCAAGCTCACTGTTCTGGCCCTTTAGGAAACACAGTAGAGTAGAAGAGTGCTCTTTTCTCAAAAGCAGAGTGTGTTTCTTCTAAGGCGAGCTAGAGTTTGTTTCCCAGTCCTAAATGAAGTTGAATCCCATGCAGTTTTTTGTCCTATGAGCAAGAGTTTTTTTCTGGTAAAAAGAGTCACTATTGTGCTCCCATTGCAATACACAGTGCAAATAGCAATCGCGTCTGTTCCCAGCAAGTACAGTGTTTTGGACTGAAGAGGACCTACTGTTCTTGGCAGTTTCCTAAGCAGAGTTGAACTAGATATGACCCGTGTTTGTAGGAAGCTCATTTCTTTTGTTCTGAGCAAGCTCACTGTTCAGACTCCATAGGAAACACAGTAGAGTAGAAGAGTGCTCTTTCCTAAAAGCAGAGTGTGTTTCTTGTAAGGGGAGCTAGTGTTTGTTTTCCAGTCAGAAACGGAGTTGAATCCCATGCAGTTTCTGGTCTTACAAGCAAGAGTTGTTTTCTGGTAAGAAGAGTCACTATTGCACTCCCATTGCCATACAGAGTGCAAATAGCACTCACATCTGTTCCCAGCATGTACAGTGTATTGGACTGAAGAGGAGCTACTGTTCTTGTCAGTTTCCTAAGCAGAGTTGAACTAGATATGGCCCGTGTGTGTAGGAAGCACAGTTCTTTTGTTCTGAGAATGCTCACTGTTCTGGCCCTATAGGATACACAGTAGAGTAGAAGAGTGCTCTTTTCTGAAAAGCAGAGTGTGTTTCTTGGAAGGTGAGCTAGCGTTATTTCCCAATCCTAAATGGAATTGAATCACATGCAGTTTTTGGTACTACGATCAAGAGTTGTTTTCTGGTAAGGAAAGTCACTATTGTGCTACCTTTGCCATACACAGTGCAAATAGCACTCTCGTCTGTTCCCAGCAAGTACAGTGTATTGGACTGAAGAGGAGCTACTTTCTTGTCAGTTTCCTAAGCAGAGTTGAACTAGATATGTCCCTTTTGTGTAGGAAGCACAGTTCTTTTGTTCTGAGAAAGCTCACTGTTCTGGCCTTATAGGAAACACAGTAGAGTAGAAGAGTGCTCTTTTCTCAAAAGCAGAGTGTGTTTCTTGTAAGGCAAGTTAGTGTTTGTTTCCCAGTCCTAAATGGAGTTGAATCCCATGCAGTTTATGGTCCTAGGAACAATAGTTTTTTTCTGGTATGAAGAGTCACTATTGTGCTCCCATTGTCATACACAGGGCAAATAGCACTGGCGTCTGTTCCCAGCATGTACAGTGTATTAGACTGAAGAGAATCTACTGTTCTTGTCAGTTTCCTAAGCAGAGTTGAACTAGATATTGCCCGTGTGTGTAGGAAGCACAGTTCTTTTGTTCTGAGCAAGCTCACTGTTCTGGACCTATAGGAAACAGAGTAGAGTAGAAGAGTGCTCTTTTCTCAAAAGCAGAGTGTGGTTCTTCTAAGGCAAGCTAGCGTTTCTTTCCCAGTTAAATGGAGTTGAATCACATGCAGTTTCTGGTCCACAAGCAAGAGTTGTTTTCTAGTAAAAAGAGTCACTATGGAGCTCCCATTGTCATACACAGTGCAAGTAGCACTCCCGTCTGCTCCCAGCAAGTACAGTGTATTGAACTGAAGAGGAGCAACTGTTCTTGTCAGTTTCCTAAGCAGAGTTGAACTAGATATGGCCCGTGTGTGTAGGAAGCACAGTTCTTTTGTTCTGAGCAAGCTCACTGTTCAGATCCCTTAGGAAACATAGTAGAGTAGAAGAGTACTCTTTTCTCAAAAGCAGAGTGTGTTTCTTGTAAGGCAAGCTATCGTTTGTTTCCCAGTCCTAAATGGAGTGGAATCACATGCAGTTTCTGGTCCTATGAGCAAGAGTTGTTTTTTGGTAAGAAGAGTCACCATTGTGCTCCCTTTGCCATACACAGTGCAAATAGCTCGGGCGTCTGTTCCCAGCAAGTACTGTGTATTGGACAGAGGAGGAGCTACTGTTCTTGTCAGTTTCCTAAGCAGAGTTGGACTAGATATGGTCCGTGTGTGTAGGAAGCACAGTTCTTTTTTTCTGAGCAAGCTCACTGTTCGGACCCCAGAGGAAATCCAGTAGAGTAGAAGAGTGTTCTTTTGTCAAATCAGAGTGTGTTTCCTTTAAGGCTAGCTAGTGTTTGTTTCCCAGTCAGAAACGGAGTTGAATCCCATGCAGTTTCTGGTCCTACGAGCAAGAGTTTTTTTCTGGTAAGAAGAGTCACTATTGCGCTCCCATTGCCATACACAGTGCAAATAGCACTCGCATCTGCTCCCAGCAAGTACAGTGTACTGCACTGAAGAGGAGCTACTGTTCTTGTCAGTTTCCTAAGCAGAATTGAACTAGATGTGGCCCGTTTGTGTAGGAAGTACAGTTCTTTTGTTCTGAGCAAGCTCACTGTTCTGGCACTATAAGAAACACTGTAGAGTAGAAGAGTGCTCTTTTCTCAAAAGCAGAGTGTGTTTCTTGTAAGGGAAGCTAGAGTTTGTTTCCCAGTCCTAAATGGAGTTGAATCACATGCAGTTTCTGGTCCTACGGTCAAGAGTTGTTTTCTGGTAAGGAAAGTCACTATTGCGCTCCCTTAGCCACACACAGTGCAAATAGCACTTGCGTATGTTCCCAGCAAGTACAGTGTATTGGAAAGAAGAGGATATACTGTTCTTGTCAGTTTCCTAAGCAGAGTTGAACTAGATATGACCCGTGTGTGTAGGAAGCACAGTTCTTTTTTTCTGAGCAAGCTCACGGTTCCGAGCCCATAGGAAACACAGTAGAGTAGAAGAGTGCTCTTTTCTCAAAAGCAGAGTGTGTTTCTTGTAAGGCGAGCTAGCGTTTATTTCCCAGTCCTCAATGGAGTTGAATCACATGCAGTTTCTGGTCTTACAAGCAAGAGTTGTTTTTCTTGTAAGAAGAGTCACTACTATGCTCCCATTGTCATACACAGCGCAAATAGCACTGTTGTCTGTTCCCAGCATGTACAGTGTATTGGACTGAAGAGGATCTTCTGTTCTTGTCAGTTTCCAAAGCAGAGTTGAACTAGATATGACCGTGTGTGTAGGAAGCACAGTTCTTTTGTTCTGAGCAAGCTCACTGATCTGGCCCTATAGGAAACACAGTAGAGTAGAAGAGTGCTGTTTTCTCAAAAGTAGAGTGTGTTTCTTGTAAGGCAAGCTAGCATTTGTTTCCCAGTCCTAAATGCAGTTGAATCCCATGCAGTTTCTGGTCCTACGAGCAAGAGTTGTTTTCTGGTAAGAAGAGTCACTATTGTGCTCCCATTGTCATACACAGGGCAAATAGCACTGGCATCTGTTCCCAGCATGTACAGTGTGTTGGACTGAAGAGGAGCTAATATTCCTGTCAGTTTCCTGAGCAGAGTTGAACTACATATGGCCCGTGTGTGTAGGAAGCACAGTTCTTTTGTTCTGAGCAAGCTCACTGTTCAGACCCCATAGGAAGCACAGTAGAGTAGAAGAGTACTCTTTTCTCAAAAGCAGAGTGTATTTCTTGTAAGGCGAGCTAGTGTTTGTTTCCCAGTCCTAAATGGAGTTGAATCACATGCAGTTTTTGGTCCTACGAGCAAGAGTTGTTTTCTGGTAAGGAAAGTCACTATTGTGCTCCCTTAGCCATATACAGTGCAAATAGCACTCTCGTCTGCTCCCATCAAGTACAGTGTATTGGAAAGAACGGGAGCTACTGTTCTTGTCATTTTCCTAAGAAGAGTTGAACTAGATATGACCCGTGTGTATAGTAAGCACAGCTCTTTTTTTCTGAGCAAGCTCACTGTTCGGGCCCCATAGGAAACACAGTAGAGTAGAAGAGTGCTCTTTTCTCAAAATCAGAGTGTGTTTCTTGTAAGGCAAGCTAGCGTTCGTTTCCCAGTCCTAAATGGAGTTGAATCCCATGCAGTTTCTGGTCCTACGAGCAAGAGTTGTTTTTTGGTAAGAAGAGTCACTATTGTGCTCCCATTGTCATACACAGGGCAAATAGCACGGGCGTCTGTTCCCAGCATGTAAAGTGTATTGGACTGAAGAGGATCTACTCTTCTTGTCAATTTCCTAAGCAGAGTTGAACTAGATATGGCCCGTGTGTGTAGGAAGCACAGTTCTTTTGTTCTGAGCAAGCTCACTGTTCTGGCCCTATAAGAAACACAGTAGAGTAGAAGAGTGCTCTTTTCTCAAAAGCAGAGTGTGTTTCTTGTAAGGCTAGCTAGTGTTTGTTTCCCAGTCATAAACAGAGTTGAATCACACGCAGTTTCTGGTCCTACGAGCAAGAGTTGTTTTCTGGTAAGAAGAGTCACTATTGCGCTCCCATTGCCATACACAGTGCAAATAGCACTCGCGTCTGCTCCCAGCAAGTACAGTGTATTGGACTGAAGAGGAGCTACTGTTCTTGTCAGTTTCCTAAGCAGAGTTGAACTAGATGTGTCCTGTTTGTGTAGGAAACACAGTTCTTTTGTTCTGAGCAAGCTCACTGTTCTGACCCTATAGGAAACACTGTAGAGTAGAAGAGTGCTCTTTTCTCAAAAGCAGAGAGTGTTTCTTGTAAAGGAAGCTAGCGTTTGTTTCCCAGTTTTAAATGGAGTTGAATCACATGCAGTTTCTGGTCCTACGAGCAAGAGTTGTTTTCTGGTAAGGAAAGTCACTATTGCGCTCCCTTAGCCACACACAGTGCAAACAGCACTCGCGTATGTTCCCAGCAAGTACAGTGTATTGGAAAGAAGAGGATATACTGTTCTTGTCAGTTTCCTAAGCAGAGTGGAACTAGATATGACCCGTGTGTGTAGGAAGCGCAGTTCTTTTTTCTGAGCAAGCTCACGGTTCTGAGCCCATAGGAAACACAGTAGAGTAGAATAGTGCTCTTTTCTCAAAAGCAGAGTGTGTTTCTTGTAAGGCGAGCTAGCGTTTGTTTCCCAGTCCTAAATGGTGTTGAATCACATGCAGTTTCTGTTCCTACGAGTAAGAGTTTTTTTCTGTTAAGAAGAGTCACTATTATGCTCCCATTGTCACACACAGCGCAAATAGCACTGTCGTTTGTTCCCAGCATGTACAATGTATTGGACTGAAGAGGATCTACTGTTCTTGTCAGTTTCCAAAGCAGAGTTGAACTAGATATGGCCCGTTTGTGTAGGAACCACAGTTCTTTTGTTCTGAGCAAGCTCACTCTTCTGGCCCTATAGGAAACACAGTAGAGTAGAAGAATGCTCTTTCCTCAAAAGCAGAGTGTGTTTCTTGTAAGGCGAGCTAGCGTTTGTTTCCCAGTCCTAAATGGAGTTGAATCACATGCAGTTACTGGTC
Organism: Peromyscus eremicus; assembly: GCF_949786415.1. NCBI lineage: Eukaryota > Metazoa > Chordata > Mammalia > Rodentia > Cricetidae > Peromyscus > Peromyscus eremicus. The sequence continues at coordinate 21,040 of NW_026736431.1, forward strand.
CTACGAGCAAGAGTTGTTTTCTGGTAAAAAGAGTCACTATTGCGCTCCCATTTCCATACACAATGCAAATAGCACTCGCATCTGTTCCCAGCAAGTACAGTGTATTGTACAGTAGAGGAGCTACTGTTTTTGTCAGTTTCCTAAGCAGAGTTGAACTAGATATGGCCCGTGTATATAGGAAGCACAGTTCTTTTGTTCTGAGCAAGCTCACTGTTCTGGCACTATAGGAAACACAGTAGAGTAGAAGAGTGCTCTTTTCTCAAAAGCAGAGTGTGTTTCTTGCAAGGCAAGCTAGCGTTTTTTCCCAGTCTTAAATGGAGTTGAATCCCATGCAGTTTCTGGTCCTACGAGCAAGAGTTGTTTTCTGTTAAGAAGAGTCACTATTGTGCTCCCATTGTCATACACAGGGCAAATAGCACGGACGTCTGTTCCCTGCATGTAAAGTGTATTGGACTGAAGAGGATCTACTCTTCTTGTCAGTTTCCTAAGCAGAGTTGAACTAGATATGGCCCGTGTGTGTAGGAAGCACAGTTCTTTTGTTCTGAGCAAGCTCACAGTTCTGGCCCTATAAGAAACACAGTAGAGTAGAAGAGTGCTCTTTTCTCAAAAGCAGTGTGTGTTTCTTGTAAGGGGAGCTAGCGTTTGTTTCCCAGTCCTACATGGAATTGAATCCCATGCAGTTTCTGGTCCTACGAGCAAGAGTTGTTCTCTGGTAAGAAGAGTCACTATTGTGCTCCCATTGTCATACACAGGGCAAATAGCACGGGCGTCTGTTCCCTGCATGTAAAGTGTATTGGACTGAAGAGGATCTACTCTTCTTGTCAGTTTCCTAAGCAGAGTTGAACTAGATATGGCCCGTGTGTGTAGGAAGCACAATTCTTTTGTTCTGAGCAAGCTCACAGTTCTGGCCCTATAAGAAACACAGTAGAGTAGAAGAGTGCTCTTTTCTCAAAAGCAGAGTGTGTTTCTTCTAAGGCGAGCTATGGTTTGTTTCCCAGTCCTAAATGGAGTTGAATCCCATGCACTTTCTGGTCCTACAGGCAAGAGTTGTTTTCTGGTGGGAAGAGTCACTATTGAGCTCCCATTGTCATACACAGTGCAAATAGCTCTCGCGTCTGCTCCCAGCAAGTACATTGTATTAGACAGTAGAGGAGCTACTGTTCTTGTCAGTTTCCTATGCAGAGTTGAACTAGATATGGCTCGTGTGTGTAGGAAGCACAGTTCTTTTGTTCTGAGCAAGCTCACTGTTCTGAACCTATAGGAAACACAGTAGAGTAGAAGAGTGCTCTTTTCTCAAAATCAGAGTGTGTTTCTTGTAAGGCTAGCTTGTTTGTTTCCCAGTGAGAAATGAAGTTGAATCCCATGCAGTTTCTGGTCCTACGAGCAAGAGTTGTTTTCTGGTAAGGAAAGTCACTATTGTGCTCCCTTAGCCACACACAGTGCAAATAGCACTCTCGTCTGCTCCCATCAAGTACAGTGTATTGGAACGAAGGGGAGCTACTGTTCTTCTCAGTTTCCTAAGCAGAGTTGAACTAGATATGACCCGTGTGTATAGTAAGCACAGTTCTTTTTTTGTGAGCAAGCTCACTGTTCGGGCCCCATAGGAAACACAGTAGAGTAGAAGAGTGCTCTTTTCTCAAAATCAGAGTGTGTTTTTTGTAAGGCGAGCTAGCGTTTGTTTCCCAGTCCTAAATGGAGTTGAATCCCATGCAGTTTCCGGTCCTACGAGCAAGAGTTGTTTTCTGGTAAGAAGAGTCACTATTATGCTCCCATTGTCATACACAGGGCAAATAGCACTGGCGTCTGTTCCCAGCATGTACAGTGTATTGGACTGAAGAAGATCTACTGTTCTTGTCAGTTTCCTAAGCAGAGTTGAACTAGATATGGCCCGTGTGTGTAGGAAGCACAGTTCTTTTGTTCTGAGCAAGCTCACTGTTCGTACCCCATAGGAAACACAGTAGAGTAGGCGAGTGCTCTTTTCTCAAAAGCAAAGTGTGTTTCTTGTAAGGCTAGCTAGTGTTTGTTTCCCAGTCAGAAACAGAGTTGAATCACACGCAGTTTCTGGTCCTACGAGCAAGAGTTGTTTTCTGGTAAGAAGAGTCACTATTGCGCTCCAATTGCCATACACAGTGCAAATAGCACTCGCGTCTGCTCCCAGCAAGTACAGTGTATTGGACTGAAGAGGAGCTACTGTTCTTGTCAGTTTCCTAAGCAGAGTTGAACTAGATATGGTCCGTGTGTATAGGAAGCACAGTTCTCTTGTTCTGAGCAAGCTCACTGTTCTGGCCCTATAAGAAACACAGTAGAGTAGAAGAGTGCTCTTTTCTCAAAATCAGAGTGTGTTTCTTCTAAGGCGAGCTAGGGTTTGTTTCCCAGTCCTAAATGGAGTTGAATCACATGCAGTTTCTGGTCCTACATGCAAGAGTTGTTTTCTGTTGGGAAGAGTCACTATTGAGCTCCCATTGTCATACACAGTGCAAATAGCTCTCGTGTCTGCTCCCAGCATGTACATTGTATTAGACAGAAGAGGAGCTACTGTTCTTGTCAGTTTCCTATGCAGAGTTGAACTAGATGTGGCCCGTGTGTGTAGGAAGTACAGTTCTTTTGTTCTGAGCAAGCTCAATGTTCTGAACCTATAGGAAACACAGTAGAGTAGGAGAGTGCTCTTTTCTCAAAAGCAGAGTGTGTTTCTTGTAAGGCTAGCTAGTGTTTGTTTCCCAGTGAGAAATGAAGTTGAATCCCATGCAGTTTCTGGTCCTACGAGCAAGAGTTGTTTTCTGGTAAGAAGAGTCACTATTGCGCTCCCATTGCCGTACACAGTGCAAATAGCACTCGCGTCTGCTCCTAGCAAGTACAGTGTATTGGACTGAAGAGGAGCTACTGTTCTTGTCAGTTTCCTAAGCAGAGTTGAACTAGATATGGCCCGTGTGTAGGAAGCACAGTTCTTTTGTTCTGAGCAAGCTCACTGTTCTGGCCCTTTAGAAACACAGTAGAGCAGAAGAGTGCTCTTTTCTCAAAAGCAGAGTGTGTTTCTTGTAAGGCGAGCTAGCGTATGTTTCCCAGTCCTAAATGGAATTGAATCACATGCGGTTTCTGGTCCTACGAGCAAGAGTTGTTTTCTGGTAAGGAAAGTCACTATGGTGCTCCCTTTGCCATACACAGTGCAAATAGCACTCCCGTCTGCTCCCAGCAAGTACAGTGTATTGGACTGAAGAGGAGCTACTGTTCTTGTCAGGTTCCTAAGCAGAGTTGAACTAGATATGGCCCATGTGTGTAGGAAGCACAGTTCTTTTGTTCTGAGCAAGCTCACTGTTCGGACCCCATAGGAATCACAGTAGAGTAGAAGAGTGCTCTTTTCTCAAAAGCAGAGTGTGTTTCTTGTAAGGCAAGCTAGCGTTTGTTTCCCAGTCCTAAATGGAGTTGAATCCCATGCAGTTTCTGGTCCTAAGAGCAAGAGTTGTTTTTTGGTAAGAAGAGTCACTATTGTGCTCCCATTGTCATACACAGGGCAAATAGCACGGGCGTCTGTTCCCAGCATGTAAAGTGTATTGGACTGAAGAGGATCTACTCTTTTGTCAATTTCCTAAGCAGAGTTGAACTAGATATGGCCCGTGTGTGTAGGAAGCACAGTTCTTTTGTTCTGAGCAAGCTCACAGTTCTGGCCCTATAAGAAACACAGTAGATTAGAAGAGTGCTCTTTTCTCAAAAGCAGAGTGTGTTTCTTGTAAGGCTAGCTAGTGTTTGTTTCCCAGTCATAAACAGAGTTGAATCACACGCAGTTTCTGGTCCTACGAGCAAGAGTTGTTTTCTGGTAAGAAGAGTCACTATTGCGCTCCCATTGCCATACACAGTGCAAATAGCACTTGCGTCTGCTCCCAGCAAGTACAGTGTATTGGACTGAAGAGGAGCTACTGTTCTTGTCAGTTTCCTAAGCAGAGTTGAACTAGATGTGTCCCGTTTGTGTAGGAGACACCGTTCTTTTGTTCTGAGCAAGCTCACTGTTCTGACCCTATAGGAAACACTGTAGAGTAGAAGAGTGCTCTTTTCTCAAAAGCAGAGAGTGTTTCTTGTAAAGGAAGCTAGCGTTTGTTTCCCAGTTTTAAATGGAGTTGAATCACATGCAGTTTCTGGTCCTACGAGCAAGAGTTGTTTTCTGGTAAGGAAAGTCACTATTGCGCTCCCTTAGCCACACACAGTGCAAACAGCACTCGCGTATGTTCCCAGCAAGTACAGTGTATTGGAAAGAAGAGGATATACTGTTCTTGTCAGTTTCCTAAGCAGAGTGGAACTAGATATGACCCGTGTGTGTAGGAAGCACAGTTCTTTTTTCTGAGCAAGCTCACGGTTCTGAGCCCATAGGAAACACAGTAGAGTAGAAGAGTGCTCTTTTCTCCAAAGCAGAGTGTGTTTCTTGTAAGGCGAGCTAGCGTTTGTTTCCCAGTCCTAAATGGTGTTGAATCACATGCAGTTTCTGGTCCTACGAGTAAGAGTTTTTTTCTGTTAAGAAGAGTCACTATTATGCTCCCATTGTCATACACAGGGCAAATAGCACGGGCGTCTGTTCCCAGCATGTAAAGTGTATTGGACTGAAGAGGATCTACTCTTCTTGTCAGTTTCCTAAGCAGAGTTGAACTAGATATGGCCCGTGTGTGTCGGAAGCACAGTTCTTTTGTTCTGAGCAAGCTCACAGTTCTGGCCCTATAAGAAACACAGTAGAGTAGAAGAGTGCTCTTTTCTCAAAAGCAGAGTGTGTTTCTTCTAAGGCGGGCTAGGGTTTGTTTCCCAGTCAGAAACAGAGTTGAATCACACGCAGTTTCTGGTCCTACGAGCAAGAGTTGTTTTCTGGTAAGAAGAGTCACTATTGCGCTCCCATTGCCATACACAGTGCTAATAGCACTCGCGTCTGCTCCCGGCAAGTACAGTGTATTGGACTGAAGAGGAGATACTGTTCTTGTTAGTTTCCTAAGCAGAGTTGAACTAGATATGGCCCGTGTGTGTAGGAAGCACAGTTCTTTTTTTCTGAGCAAGCTCACTGTTCGGACACCATAGGAAACACAGTAGAGTAGAAGAGTGCTCTTTTCTCAGAAGCAGAGTGTGTTTCTTGTAAGGCGAGCTAGCATTCGTTTCCCACCATGCAGTTTCTGGTCCTCGAGCAAGAGTTGTTTTCTGGTAAGGAAAGTCACTATGGTGCTCCCATTGCCATACACAGGGGCAAATAGCATTCGCGTCTGCTCCCAGCAAGTACAGTGTTATTGGACTGAAGAGGAGCTACTGTTCTTGTCAGTTTCCGAAGCAGATTTGAACTAGATATGGCCCATGTGTGTAGGAAGCACAGTTCTTTTGTTCTGAGCAAGCTCACTGTTCGGACCCCATAGGAAACACAGTAGAGTAGAGAGTGCACTTTTTCTCAAAAGCATAGTGTGTTTTCTTGGCAAGGCAAGCTAGCGTTTTTTCCCAGTCTTAAATGGAGTTGAATCCCATGCAGTTTCTGGTCCTACGAGCAAGAGTTGTTTTCTGGTAAGAAGAGTCACTATTGTGCTCCCATTGTCATACACAGGGGCAAATAGCACGGGCGTCTGTTCCCTGCATGTAAAGTGTATTGGACTGAAGAGGTTCTACTCTTCTTGTCAGTTTCCTAAGCAGAGTTGAAGTAGATATGGCCCGTGTGTGTAGGAAGCACAGTTCTTTTGTTCTGAGCAAGCTCACAGTTCTGGCCCTATAAGAAACACAGTAAGAGTAGAAGAGTGCTCTTTTCTCAAAAGCAGAGTGTGTTTCTTCTAAGGCGAGCTATGGTTTGTTTCCGAGTCCTAAATGGAGTTGAATCCAATGCACTTTCTGGTCCTACAGGCAAGAGTTGTTTTCTGGTGAGAAGAGTCACTATTGAGCTCCCATTGGTCATACACAGTGCAATTAGCTCTCGTGTCTGCTCCCAGCAAGTACATTGTATTAGACAGTAGGATGAGCTACTGTTCTTGTCAGTTTCCTATGCAGAGTTGAAACTAGATATGGCCCGTGTGTGTAGGAAGCACAGTTCTTTTGTTCTGAGCAAGCTCACTGTTCTGAACCTATAGGGAAACACAGTAGAGTAGAAGAGTGTTCTTTTCTCAAAATCAGAGTGTGTTTCTTGTAAGGCTAGCTAGTGTTTGTTTCCCAGTGAGAAATGAAGTTGAATCCCATGCAGTTTCTGGTCCTACGAGCAAGAGTTGTTTTCTGGTAAGGAAAGTCACTATTGTGCTCCCCTTAGCCACAACACAGTGCAAATAGCACTCTCGTCTGCTCCCATCAAGTACAGTGTATTGGAATGAAGGGGGAGCCACTGTTTTTGTCAGTTTTCCTAAGCAGAGTTGAACTAGTTATGACCCATGTGTGTAGTAACAACAGTTCTTTTTTTCTGAGCAAGCTCACTGTTCGGGCCCCATAGGAAACACAGTAGAGTACAAGAGTGCTCTTTTCTCAAAATCAGAGTGTGTTTCTTGTAAGGCGAGCTAGCGTTTGTTCCCAGTCCTAAGTGGAGTTGAATCCCATGCAGTTTCTGGTCCTACAAGCAAGAGTTGTTTTCTGGTAAGAAGAGTCACTATTATGCTCCCATTGTCATACACAGGGCAAATAGCACGGGCGTCTGTTCCCAGCATGTAAAGTGTATTGGACTGAAGAGGATCTACTCTTTTGTCAATTTCCTAAGCAGAGTTGAACTAGATATGGCCCGTGTGTGTAGGAAGCACAGTTCTTTTGTTCTGAGCAAGCTCACTGTTCTGGCCCTATAAGAAACACAGTAGAGTAGAAGAGTGCTCTTTTCTCAAAAGCAGAGTGTGTTTCTTGTAAGGCTAGCTAGTGTTTGTTTCCCGGTCATAAACAGAGTTGAATCACACGCAGTTTCTGGTCCTACGAGCAAGAGTTGTTTTCTGGTAAGAAGAGTCACTATTGCGCTCCATTGCCCATACACAGTGCAAACAGCACTCGCGTCTGCTCCCAGCAAGTACAGTGTATTGGACTGAAGAGGAGCTACTGTTTCCTTGTCAGTTTCCAAGCAGAGTTGAACTAGATGTGTCCCGTTTGTGTAGGAGGACACAGTTCTTTTGTTCTGAGCAAGCTCACTGTTCTGACCCTATAGGAAACACTGTAGAGTAGAAGAGTGCTCTTTTCTCAAAAGCGGAGAGTGTTCTTGTAAAGGAAGCTAGCGTTTGTTTCCCAGTTTTAAATGGAGTTGAATCACATGCAGTTTCTGGTCCTACGAGCAAGAGTTGTTTTTCTGGTAAGGAAAGTCACTATTGCGCTCCCTTAGCCACACACAGTGCAAACAGCACTCGCGTATGTTCCCAGCAAGTACAGTGTATTGGAAAGAAGAGGATATACTGTTCTTGTCAGTTTCCTAAGCAGAGTGGAACTAGATATGACCCGTGTGTGTAGGAAGCACAGTTCTTTTTTCTGAGCAAGCTCACGGTTCTGAGCCCATAGAAACACAGTAGAGTAGAAGAGTGCTCTTTTCTCAAAAGCAGAGTGTGTTTCTTGTAAGGCGAGCTAGCGTTTGTTTCCCAGTCCTAAATGGTTTTGAATCACATGCAGTTTCTGGTCCTACGAGTAAGAGTTTTTTTGCTGGTTAAGAAGAGTCACTATTATGCTCCCATTGTCATACACAGGGCAAATAGCACGGGCGTCTGTTCCCAGCATGTAAAGTGTATTGGACTGAAGAGGATCTACTCATTCTTGTCAGTTTCCTAAGCAGAGTTGAACTAGATATGGCCTGTGTGTGTAGGAAGCACAGTTCTTTTGTTCTGAGCAAGCTCACAGTTCTGGCCCTATAAGAAACACAGTAGAGTAGAAGAGTGCTCTTTTCTCAAAAGCAGAGTGTGTTTCTTCTAAGGCGGGCTAGGGTTTGTTTTCCCAGTCCTAAATGGAGTTTGAATCACATGCAGTTTCTGGTCCTACAGGCAAGAGTTGTGTTCTGGTGGGAAGAGTCACTATTGAGCTCCCATTGTCATACACAGTGCAAATAGCTCTCGCGTCTGCTCCTAGCAAGTACAGTGTATTGGACTGAAGAGGAGCTACTGTTCTTGTCAGTTTCCTAAACAGAGTTTGAACTAGATATGGCCCGTGGTGTGTAGAAGCACAGTTCTTTTGTTCTGAGCAAGCTCACTGTTCTGGCCCTTTAGGAAACACAGTAGCGTAGAAGAATGCTCTTTTCTCAAAAGCAGAGTGTGTTTCTTGTAAGGGGAGCTAGCGTTTGTTTCCCAGTCCTAAATGGAATTGAATCACATGCAGTTTCTGGTACTACGAGCAGCAGTTATGTTCTGGTAAGGAAAGTCACTATGGTGCTTTCTTTGTCATACACAGTGCAAATAGCACTCACGTCTGCTCCCAGCAAGTACAGTGTATTGGACTGAAGAGGAGCTACTGTTCTTGTCAGTTTCTGAAGCAGAGTTGAACTAGATATGGCCCATGTGTGTAGGAAGCTCAGTTCTTTTGTTCTGAGCAAACTCTCTGTTCGGACCCCTTAGGAAACACAGTCTGCTTTTGAGAAAAGAGCACTTTTCTACTCTACTGTGTTTCCTACCAGAAAACAACTCTTGCTCACAGGACCAAAAACTGCATGTGATTCAACTCCATTTAGGACTCGGAAACAAACGCTAGCTCGCCTTACAAGAAACACACTCTGCTTTTGAGAACAGAGCACTCTTCTACTCTACTGTTTTTCCTATAGGGACCGAACAGTGAGTTTGCTCAGAACAAAAGAACTGTGATTCCTACAAATACGGCCATATCTAGTTCAATTCTGCTTAGGAAACTGACAAGAACAGTAGTTCCTCTTCAGTCCAATACACTGTACATGCTGGGAACAGACGCCAGTGCTATTTGCCCTGTGTATGACAATGGGAGCACAATAGTGACTCTTCTTACCAGAAAACAACTCTTGCTTGTAGGACAAGAAACTGCATGTGATTCAACTCCATTTAGGACTGGGAAACAAACGCTAGCTCGCCTTACAAGAAACACACTCTGCTTTTGAGAAAAGAGCACTCTTCTACTCTACTGTGTATCCTAGGGGGTCCAAACAGTGAGCTTGCTCAGAACAACAGAACTGTGCTTCCTCCACACACGGGCCATATCTAGTTCAACTCTGCTTAGGAAACTGACATGAACAGTAGCTCCACTTCAGTCCAATACACTGTACATGCTGGGAACAGACGCCAGTGTTATTTGCCCTGTGAATGACAATGGGAGCACAATAGTGACTCTTCTTACCAAAAAACAACTCTTGCTCTTAGGACAAGAAACTGCATGGGATTCAACTCCATTTAGAACTGGGAAACAAACACTAGCTCGCCTTACAAGAAACACACTCTGCTTTTGAGAAAAGAGCACTCTTCTACTCTACTGTGTTTCCTATGGGGTCTGAACAGTGAGCTTGCTCAGAACAAAAGAACTGTGCTTCCTACACACAGGGGCCATATCTAGTTCAACTCTGCTTAGGAAACTGACGAGAACAGTAGCTCCGCTTCAGTCCAACACACTGTACTTGCAGGGAACAGACGCCAGTGCTATTTGTCCTCTGTATGACAATGGGAGCGCAATAGTGACTCTTCTTATCAGAAAACACCTCTGGCTCATAGGACCAGAAACTGCATGGGATTCAACTCCATTTCTGACTGGGAAACAAACACTAGCTCGCCTTACAAGAAACACACTCTGCTTTTGAGAAAAGAGCACTCATCTACTCTACTGTATTTCCTATGTGGTCCGAACAGTGAGCTTGCTCAGAACAAAAGAACTGTGCTTCCTACACATAGGGGCCATATCTAGTTCAACTATGCTTAGGAAACTGACAAGAACAGTAGCTCCGCTTTAGTCCAATACACTGTACTTGCTGGGAACATCGCGAGTGCTATTTGCACTGTGTATGTCAATGGGAGCGCAAGAGTGACTTTCCTTACCAGAAAACAACTCTTGCTCATAGGACCAAAAACTGCATGTGATTCAACTCCATTTAGGACTGGGAAACAAACGCTAGCTCGCCTTACAAGAAACACACTATGCTTTTGAGAAAAGAGCACTCTTCTACTCTACTGTGTTTCCCATAGGGCCAGAACAGTGAGCTTGTTCAGAACAAAATAACTGTGCTTCATACAAATACGGCCATATCTAGTTCAATTATGCTTAGGAAACTGAAAAGAACAGTAGATCCTCTTCAGTCCAATACATTGTACATGCTGGGAACAGACGCCAGTGTTATTTGTCCTGTGAATGATAATGGGAGCACAATAGTGACTCTTCTTACCAGAAAACAACTCTTGCTCTTAGGAAAAGAAACTCCATGTGATTCAACTCCATTTAGGACTGGGAAACAAATGCTAGCTCGCTTTACAAGAAACACACTCTGCTTTTGAGAAAAGAGCACTCTTCTACTCTACTGTGTTTCCTATGGGGTCTGAACAGTGAGCTTGCTCAGAACAAAAGAACTGTGCTTCCTACACACAGGGGCAATATCTAGTTCAACTCTGCTTAGGAAACTGACAAGAACAGTAGTTCCGCTTCAGTCCAATACACTGTACTTGCTGGGAACAGACGCCAGTGCTATTTGCACTGTGTATGGAAATGCGAGCACAATAATGGCTTTCCTTACCAGAAAACAACTCTTGCTCATAGGACCAAAAACTGCATGTGATTCAACTCCATTTAGGACTGGGAAACAAACGCTAGCTCGCCTTACAAGAAACACACTCTGCTTTTGAGAAAAGAGCACTCTTCTACTCTACTGTTTTTTCTATAGGGCAGAACAGTGAGTTTGCTCAGAACAAAAGAACTGTGATTCCTACAAATACGGCCATATCTAGTTCAACTCTGCTTAGGAAACTGACAAGAACAGTAGCTCCGCTTCAGTCCAATACACTGTACGTGCAAGGAACAGACGCCAGTGCTATTTGTCCTCTGTATGACAATGGGAGTGCAATAGTGACTCTTCTTATCAGAAAACACCTCTGGCTCATAGGACCAGAAACTGCATGGGATTCAACTCCATTTCTGACTGGGAAACAAACACTAGCTTGCCTTACAAGAAACACACTCTGCTTTTGAGAAAAGAACACTCTTCTACTCTACTGTATTTCCTATGTGGTCCGAACAGTGAGCTTGCTCAGAACAAAAGAACTGTGCTTCCTACTCACAGGGGCCATATCTAGTTCAACTCTGCTTAGGAAACTGACAAGAACAGTAGCTCCGCTTCAGTCCAATACACTGTACTTGCTGGGAAGAGACGCGAGTGCTATTTGCACTGTGTATGTAAATAGAGCGCAAGAGTGACTTTCCTTACCAGAAAACAACTCTTGCTCATAAGACCAAAAACTGCATGTGATTCAACTCCATTTAGGACTGGGAAACAAACGCTAGCTCGCCTTACAAGAAACACACTCTGCTTTTGAGAAAAGAGCACTCTTCTAATCTACTGTGTTTCCCATAGGGCCAGAACAGTGAGCTTGCTCAGAACAAAAGAACTGTGCTTCATACAAATACGGCCTTATATAGTTCAATTATGCTTAGGAAACTGAAAAGAACAGTAGATCCTCTTCAGTCCAATACATTGTACATGCTGGGAACAGACGCCAGTGTTATTTGCCCTGTGAATGATAATGGGAGCACAATAGTGACTCTTCTTACCAGAAAACAACTCTTGCTCTTAGGACAAGAAACTCCATGTGATTCAACTCCATTTAGGACTGGGAAACAAATGCTAGCTCGTTTTACAAGAAACACACTCTGCTTTTGAGAAAAGAGCACTCTTCTACTCTACTGTTTTTCCTATTGGGCCAGAACAGTGAGTTTGCTCAGAACAAAAGAACTGTGATTCCTACAAATACGGCCATATCTAGTTCAATTCTGCTTAGGAAACTGACAAAAACAGTAGTTCCTCTTCAGTCCAATACACTGTACATGCTGGGAACAGACGCCAGTGCTATTTGCCATGTGTATGACAATGGGAGCACAATAGTGACTCTTCTTACCAGAAAACAACTCTTGCTTGTAGGACAAGAAACTGCGTGTGATTCAACTCCATTTAGGACTGGGAAACAAACGCTAGCTCGCCTTACAAGAACCACACTCTGCTTTTGAGAAGAGCACTCTTCTACTCTACTGTGTATCCTATGGGGTCCGAACAGTGAGCTTGCTCAGAACAACAGAACTGTGCTTCCTCCACACACGGGCCATATCTAGTTCAACTCTGCTTAGGAAACTGACAAGAACAGTAGCTCCGCTTCAGTCCAATACACTGTACGTGCAGGGAAGAGACACCAGTGCTATTTGTCCTCTGTATGACAATGGGAGCACAATAGTGACTCTTCTTATCAGAAAACAACTCTGGCTCATAGGACCAGAAACTGCATGGGATTCAACTCCATTTCTGACTGGGAAACAAACACTAGCTCACCTTACAAGAAACACACTCTGCTTTTGAGAAAAGAGCACACTTCTACGCTACTGTATTTCATATGTGGTCCAAACAGTGATCTTGCTCAGAACAAAAGAACTGTGCTTCCTACACACAGGGGCCATATCTAGTTCAACTCTGCTTAGGAAACTGACAAGAACAGTAGCTCCGCTTTAGTCCAATACACTGTACTTGCTGGGAACATCGCGAGTGCTATTTGCACTGTGTATGTCAATGGGAGCGCAAGAGTGACTTTCCTTACCAGAAAACAACTCTTGCTCATAGGACCAAAAACTGCATGTGATTCAACTCCATTTAGGACTGGGAAACAAACGCTAGCTCGCCTTACAAGAAACACACTATGCTTTTGAGAAAAGAGCACTCTTCTACTCTACTGTGTTTCCCATAGGGCCAGAACAGTGAGCTTGTTCAGAACAAAATAACTGTGCTTCATACAAATACGGCCATATCTAGTTCAATTATGCTTAGGAAACTGAAAAGAACAGTAGATCCTCTTCAGTCCAATACATTGTACATGCTGGGAACAGACGCCAGTGTTATTTGTCCTGTGAATGATAATGGGAGCACAATAGTGACTCTTCTTACCAGAAAACAACTCTTGCTCTTAGGAAAAGAAACTCCATGTGATTCAACTCCATTTAGGACTGGGAAACAAATGCTAGCTCGCTTTACAAGAAACACACTCTGCTTTTGAGAAAAGAGCACTCTTCTACTCTACTGTGTTTCCTATGGGGTCTGAACAGTGAGCTTGCTCAGAACAAAAGAACTGTGCTTCCTACACACAGGGGCAATATCTAGTTCAACTCTGCTTAGGAAACTGACAAGAACAGTAGTTCCGCTTCAGTCCAATACACTGTACTTGCTGGGAACAGACGCCAGTGCTATTTGCACTGTGTATGGAAATGCGAGCACAATAATGACTTTCCTTACCAGAAAACAACTCTTGCTCATAGGACCAAAAACTGCATGTGATTCAACTCCATTTAGGACTGGGAAACAAACGCTAGCTCGCCTTACAAGAAACACACTCTGCTTTTGAGAAAAGAGCACTCTTCTACTCTACTGTTTTTTCTATAGGGCAGAACAGTGAGTTTGCTCAGAACAAAAGAACTGTGATTCCTACAAATACGGCCATATCTAGTTCAACTCTGCTTAAGAAACTGACAAGAACAGTAGCTCCGCTTCAGTCCAATACACTGTACGTGCAAGGAACAGACGCCAGTGCTATTTGTCCTCTGTATGACAATGGGAGTGCAATAGTGACTCTTCTTATCAGAAAACACCTCTGGCTCATAGGACCAGAAACTGCATGGGATTCAACTCCATTTCTGACTGGGAAACAAACACTAGCTCGCCTTACAAGAAACACACTCTGCTTTTGAGAAAAGAACACTCTTCTACTCTACTGTATTTCCTATGTGGTCCGAACAGTGAGCTTGCTCAGAACAAAAGAACTGTGCTTCCTACTCACAGGGGCCATATCTAGTTCAACTCTGCTTAGGAAACTGACAAGAACAGTAGCTCCGCTTCAGTCCAATACACTGTACTTGCTGGGAAGAGACGCGAGTGCTATTTGCACTGTGTATGTAAATAGAGCGCAAGAGTGACTTTCCTTACCAGAAAACAACTCTTGCTCATAGGACCAAAAACTGCATGTGATTCAACTCCATTTAGGACTGGGAAACAAACGCTAGCTCGCCTTACAAGAAACACACTCTGCTTTTGAGAAAAGAGCACTCTTCTAATCTACTGTGTTTCCCATAGGGCCAGAACAGTGAGCTTGCTCAGAACAAAAGAACTGTGCTTCATACAAATACGGCCTTATATAGTTCAATTATGCTTAGGAAACTGAAAAGAACAGTAGATCCTCTTCAGTCCAATACATTGTACATGCTGGGAACAGACGCCAGTGTTATTTGCCCTGTGAATGATAATGGGAGCACAATAGTGACTCTTCTTACCAGAAAACAACTCTTGCTCTTAGGACAAGAAACTCCATGTGATTCAACTCCATTTAGGACTGGGAAACAAATGCTAGCTCGTTTTACAAGAAACACACTCTGCTTTTGAGAAAAGAGCACTCTTCTACTCTACTGTTTTTCCTATTGGGCCAGAACAGTGAGTTTGCTCAGAACTAAAGAACTGTGATTCCTACAAATACGGCCATATCTAGTTCAATTCTGCTTAGGAAACTGACAAAAACAGTAGTTCCTCTTCAGTCCAATACACTGTACATGCTGGGAACAGACGCCAGTGCTATTTGCCATGTGTATGACAATGGGAGCACAATAGTGACTCTTCTTACCAGAAAACAACTCTTGCTTGTAGGACAAGAAACTGCATGTGATTCAACTCCATTTAGGACTGGGAAACAAACGCTAGCTCGCCTTACAAGAACCACACTCTGCTTTTGAGAAAAGAGCACTCTTCTACTCTACTGTGTATCCTATGGGGTCCGAACAGTGAGCTTGCTCAGAACAACAGAACTGTGCTTCCTCCACACACGGGCCATATCTAGTTCAACTCTGCTTAGGAAACTGACAAGAACAGTAGCTCCGCTTCAGTCCAATACACTGTACGTGCAGGGAAGAGACACCAGTGCTATTTGTCCTCTGTATGACAATGGGAGCGCAATAGTGACTCTTCTTATCAGAAAACAACTCTGGCTCATAGGACCAGAAACTGCATGGGATTCAACTCCATTTCTGACTGGGAAACAAACACTAGCTCACCTTACAAGAAACACACTCTGCTTTTGAGAAAAGAGCACACTTCTACGCTACTGTATTTCATATGTGGTCCAAACAGTGATCTTGCTCAGAACAAAAGAACTGTGCTTCCTACACACAGGGGCCATATCTAGTTCAACTCTGCTTAGGAAACTGACAAGAACAGTAGCTCCGCTACAGTCCAATACACTGTACTTGCTGGGAACAGACGCGAGTGCTATTTGCACTGTGTATGGCAATGGGAATGCAAGAGTGACTTTCCTTACCAGAAAACAACTCTTGCTCATAGGACCAAAAACTGCATGTGATTCATTAAATTTAGGACTGAGAAACAAACGCTAGCTCTCCTTACAAGAAACACACTCTGCTTTTGAGAAAAGAGCACTCTTCTACTCTACTGTGTTTCCTATGGGATCCGAAAAGTGAGCTTGCTCAGAACAAAAGTACTGTGCTTCTTACACACAGGGGCCATATCTAGGTCAACTCTGCTTAGGAAACTGACAAGAACAGTAGCTCTGCTTCAGTCCAATACACTGTACTTGCTTGGGAACAGACCTGAGTGCTATTTGCACTGTGTATGGCATTGGGAGCGCAATAGTGACTTTCTTTACCAGAAAACAACTCTTGCTGGTAGGACCAGAAACTGCATGTGATTCAACTCCATTTAGTACTGGGAAACAAACGCTAGCTCGCCTTACAAGAAACACACTCTGCTTTTGAGAAAAGAGCACTCTTCTGCTCTACTGTGTTTCCTATGGGGTCCGAACATTGAGCTTGCTCAGAACAAAAGAACTGTGCTTCCTACACACAGGGGCCATATCTAGTTCAACTCTACTTAGGAAACTGACAAGAACGGTAGCTCTGCTTCAGTCCAATACTCTCTACTAGCTGGGAACAGACGGGAGTCCTATTTGTACTGTGTATTGCAATAGGAGCGCAATAGTGACTCTTCTTACCAGAAAACAACTCTTGCTCGTAGGACGAAACCTGCATTTGATTCAACTCCATTTAGGACTGGGAAACAAACCCAAGCTCGCCTTACAAGAAACACACTCTGCTTTTGAGAAAAGAGCACTCTTCTACTCTACTGTGTTTCCTATGGAGTCCGAACAGTGAGCTTGCTGAGAACAAAAGAACTGTGCTTCCTACACACACGGGCCATATCTAGTTCAACTCTGCTTAGGAAACTCAGAAGAACAGCAGCTCCTCTTCAGTCCAATACACTGTACTTGCTGGGAACAGATGCGAGGGCTATTTGCACTGTGTATGGCAAAGGGAGCGCAATAGTGACTCTTCTTACCAGAAAACAACTCTTGCTCTTAGGATCAGAAACTGCATGTGATTCAGCTCCATTTAGGACTGGGAAACAAACGCTAGCTCGCCTTACAAGAAACACACTCTGCTTTTTAGAAAAGAGCACTCTTCTACTCTACTGTGTTTCCTATAGGGCCAGAACAGTGAGCTTGCTCAGAACAAAAGAACTGTGCTTCCTACACACACGGGCGATATCTAGTTCAACTCTGCTTTGGAAACTGACGAGAACAGTAGCTCCTCTTCATTCCAATACACTGTACTTGCTGGGAACAGACACCAGTGCGATTTGCACTGTGTATGGCAATGGGAGCGCAATAGTGACTCTTCTTACCAGAAAACAACTCTTGCTCTTAGGACCAGAAACTGCATGTGATTCAACTCCATTTAGGACTGGGAAACAAACACTAGCTCGCCTTACAAGAAACACATTCTGCTTTTGAGAAAAGAGCACTCTTCTACTCTACTGTGTTTCCTGTAGTGCCAGAGCAGTGAGCTGGCTCAGAACAAAAGAACTGTGCTTCCTACACACGGGACATATCTAGTTCAACTCTGCTTAGGAAACTGACAAGAACAGTAGCTCCTCTTCAGTCCAATACACTGTACTTGCTGGGAACAGACGCCAGGGCTATTTGCACACTGTATGGCAAAGGGAGCGCAATAGTGACTCTTCTAACCAGAAAACAACTCTTGCTCGTAGGACCAGAAACTGCATGTGTATTTGAACTCCATTTAGGACTGGGAAAAAAACGCTAGCTCGCCTTACAAGAAACACACTATGCTTTTCAGAAAAGAGCACTCTTCTACTCTACTGTGTTTCCTATGTGGTTTGAAGAGTGAGCTTGCTCAGAACAAAAGAACTGTGCTTCCTACACACGGGCCATATCTAGTTCAACTCTGCTTAGGAAACCGACAAGAACAGTAGCTCCTCTTCAGTCCAATACACTGTATTTGCTGGCAACAGACACGAGTGCTATTTGCACTGTGTACAGCAATGGGAGCACAATAGTGAATCTTCTTACCAGAAAACAACTCTTGCTTGTAGGACCAGAAACTGCATGGGATTCAACTCCATTTAGGACTGGGAAACAAATGCTAGCTCGCCTTACAAGAAACACTCTCTGCTTTTGAAAAAAGAGCACTCTTCTACTCTACTGTGTTTCCTATGGGGTCCGAACAGAGAGCTTGCTCAGAACAAAAGAACTGTGCTTCCTACATCCGGGCCATATCTAGTTCAACTCTGCTTAGGAAACTGACAAGAGAATTAGCTCCTCTTCAGTCCAATACACTGTAGTTGCTGGGAAAAGATGCGAGTGCTATTTGCACTGTGTATGACAATGGGACAGCAATAGTGTCTTTCCTTACTTGAAAGCAACTCTTGCGTGTAAGACCAAAAACTGCATGTGATTCAAGTACATTTAGGACTGGGAAACAAATGCTAGCTCGCCTTACAAGAAACACACTCTGCTTTTGAGAAAAGAGCACTCTTCTACTCTACTGTTTTTCCTATTGGGCCAGAACAGTGAGTTTGCTCAGAACAAAAGAACTGTGATTCCTACAAATACGGCCATATCTAGTTCAATTCTGCTTAGGAAACTGACAAGAACAGTAGTTCCTCTTCAGTCCAATACACTGTACATGCTGGGAACAGACGCCAGTGCTATTTGCCCTGTGTATGACAATGGGAGCACAATAGTGACTCTTCTTACCAGAAAACAACTCTTGCTTGTAGGACAAGAAACTGCGTGTGATTCAACTCAATTTAGGACTGGGAAACAAACGCTAGCTCGCCTTACAAGAACCACACTCTGCTTTTGAGAAGAGCACTCTTCTACTCTACTGTGTATCCTATGGGGTCCGAACAGTGAGCTTGCTCAGAACAACAGAACTGTGCTTCCTCCACACACGGGCCATATCTAGTTCAACTCTGCTTAGGAAACTGACAAGAACAGTAGCTCCGCTTCAGTCCAATACACTGTACGTGCAGGGAAGAGACGCCAGTGCTATTTGTCCTCTGTATGACAATTGGAGCGCAATAGTGACTCTTCTTATCAGAAAACACTTCTGGCTCATAGGACCAGAAACTGCATGGGATTCAACTCCATTTCTGACTGGGAAACAAACACTAGCTCGCCTTACAAGAAACACACTCTGCTTTTGAGAAAAGAGCACTCTTCCACTCTACTGTGTTTTCTATAGGACCAGAACAGTGAGCTTGCTCAGAACAAAAGAACTGTGCTTCCTACAAATATGGCCATATCTAGTTCAACTCTGCTTAGGAAACTGACAAGAACAGTAGCTACTCTTCAGTCCAATACACTGTACTTGCTGGGAACAGACGCGAGTGCTATTTGCACTGTGTATGGCAAAGGGAGCGCAATAGTGACTCTTCTTACCAGAAAACAACTCTTGCTCGTAGGACGAAAAACTGCATTTGATTCAACTCCATTTAGGACTGGGAAACAAACCAAAGCTCGCCTTACAAGAAACACACTCTGCTTTTGAGAAAAGAGCACTCTTCTACTCTACTGTGTTTCCTATGGGGTCCGAACAGTAAGCTTGCTGAGAACAAAAGAACTGTGCTTCCTACACACACGGGCCATATCTAGTTCAACTCTGCTTAGGAAACTCAGAAGAACAGTAGCTCCTCTTCAGCCCAATACACTGTACTTTCTGGGAACAGACGCGAGGGCTATTTGCACTGTGAATGGCAAAGGAAGCGCAATAGTGACTCTTCTAACCAGAAAACAACTCTTGCTCTTAGGACCAGAAACTGCATGTGATTCAGCTCCATTTAGGACTGGGAAACAAACTCTAGCTCGCCTTACAAGAAACACTCTCTGCTTTTTAGAAAAGAGCACTCTTCTACTCTACTGTGTTTCCTATAGGGCCAGAACAGTGAGCTTGCTCAGAACAAAAGAACTGTTCTTCCTACACACACAGGCGATATCTAGTTCAACTCTGCTTTAGAAACTGACAAGAACAGTAGCTCCTCTTCAGTCGAATACACTGTACTTGCTGGGAACAGAAACCAGTGCGATTTGCACTGGGTACGGCAATGGGTCCGCAATAGTGACTCTTCTTACCAGAAAACAACTCTTCCTCGTAGGACCAGAAACTCCATGTGATTCAACTCCATTTAGGACTGGGAAACAAACACTAGCTCGCCTTACAAGAAACACACTCTGCTTTTGAGAAAAGAGCACTTTTCTACACTACTGTGTTTCCTATAGGGCCAGAACAGTGAGATTGCTCAGAACAAAAGAACTGTGCTTCCTACACACACGGGCCATATCTATTTCAATTCTCCTTAGGAAACTGACAAGAACAGTAGCTCCTCTTCAGTCCAATACACTGTACTTGCTGGGAACAGACGCAAGGGCTGTTTGCACTGTGTATGTCAAAGGGAGTGCAATAGTGACACTTCTAACCAGAGAACAACTCTTGCTCGTAGGACCAGAAACTGCATATGTATTTGAACTCCATTTAGGACTGGGAAACAAATGCTAGCTCGCCTTACAAGAAACACACTCTGCTTTTGAGAAAAGAGCACCTGTCTACTCTACTGTGTTTCCTATGGGGTTCGAACAGTGAGCTTCGTCAGAACAAAAGAACTGTGCTTCCTAAACACATGGGCCATATCTAGTTCAACTCTGCTTAGGAAACTGACAAGAACAGAAGCTCCTCTTCAGTCCAATACACTGTATTTGCTGGCAACAGACACGAGTGCTATTTGCACTGTGTACAGCAATGGGAGCACAATAGTGACTCTTCTTACCAGAAAACAACTCTTGCTCGTAGGACCAGAAACTGCATGGGATTCAACTCCATTTAGGACTGGGAAACAAACGCTAGCTCGCCTTAGAAGAAACACACTCTGCTTTTGAGAAAAGAGCACTCTTCTACTCTACTGTGTTTCCTATGGGGTCTGAACAGAGAGCTTGCTCAGAACAAAAGAACTGTGCTTCCTACATCCGGGCCATATCTAGTTCAACAATGCTTAGGAAACTGACAAGAGAATTAGCTCCTCTTCAGTCCAATACACTGTAGTTGCTGGGAAAAGATGCGAGTGCTATTTGCACTGTGTATGGCAATGGGAGCGCAATAGTGTCTTTCCTTACTTGAAAGCAACTCTTGCGTGTAAGACCAAAAACTGCATGTGATTCAAGTCCATTTAGGACTGGGAAACAAACGCTAACTCGCCTTACAAGAAACAAAATCTGCTTTTGAGGAAAGAGCACTATTCTACTCTACTGTGTTTCCTATGGTGTCCGAACAGTGAGCTTGCTCAGAACAAAAGAACTGTGCTTCCTACACACACCGGCCATATCTAGTTCAACTTTGCTTAGGAAACTGACCAGAACAGTAGATCCTCTTCAGTCCAATACACTGTACTTGCTGGGAACAGACACCAGTGCTATTTGCACTTTGAATGACAATGGGAGCGCAATAGTGACTCTTCTTACCAGAAAACAACTCTTGCTAGTAGGACCAGAAACTGCATGTGATTCAACTCCATTTAGGACTAGGAAACAAACGCTAGCTCGCCTTACAAGAAACACACTCTGCTTTTGAGAAAAGAGCACTCTTCCACTCTACTGTGTTTTCTATAGGACCAGAACAATGAGCTTGCTCAGAACAAAAGAACTGTGCTTCCTACAAATATGGCCATATCTAGTTCAACTCTGCTTAGGAAACTGACAAGAACAGTAGCTACTCTTCAGTCCAATACACTGTACTTGCTGGGAACAGACGCGAGTGCTATTTGCACTGTGTATGGCAAAGGGAGCTCAATAGTGACTCTTCTTACCAGAAAAAAACTCTTGCTCGTAGGACGAAAAACTGCATTTGATTCAACTCCATTTAGGACTGGGAAACAAACCAAAGCTCGCCTTACAAGAAACACACTCTGCTTTTGAGAAAAGAGCACTCTTCTACTCTACTGTGTTTCCTATGGGGTCCGAACAGTAAGCTTGCTGAGAACAAAAGAACTGTGCTTCCTACACACACGGGCCATATCTAGTTCAACTCTGCTTAGGAAACTCAGAAGAACGGTAGCTCCTCTTCAGTCCAATACACTGTACTTTCTGGGAACAGACGCGAGGGCTATTTGCACTGTGAATGGCAAAGGAAGCGCAATAGTGACTCTTCTAACCAGAAAACAACTCTTGCTCTTAGGACCAGAAACTGCATGTGATTCAGCTCCATTTAGGACTGGGAAACAAACTCTAGCTCGCCTTACAAGAAACACTCTCTGCTTTTTAGAAAAGAGCACTCTTCTACTCTACTGTGTTTCCTATAGGGCCAGAACAGTGAGCTTGCTCAGAACAAAAGAACTGTGCTTCCTACACACACGGGCGATATCTAGTTCAACTCTGCTTTGGAAACTGACGAGAACAGTAGCTCCTCTTCAGTCGAATACACTGTACTTGCTGGGAACAGAAACCAGTGCGATTTGCACTGGGTACGGCAATGGGTCCGCAATAGTCACTCTTCTTACCAGAAAACAACTCTTCCTCGTAGGACCAGAAACTCCATGTGATTCAACTCCATTTAGGACTGGGAAACAAACGCTACCTCGCCTTACAAGAAACACATTCTGCTTTTGAGTCAAAGAGCACTCTTCTACTCTACTGTGTTTCCTGTAGTGCCAGAATAGTGAGCTTGCTCAGAACAAAAGAACTGTGCTTCCTACACACGGGCCATATCTAGTTCAACTCTGCTTAGGAAACTGACAAGAACAGTAGCTCCTCTTCAGTCTAATACACTGTACTTGCTCGGAACAGATGCCAGGGCTATTTGCACTGTGTATGGCAAAGGGAGCGCAATAGTGACTCTTCTAACCAGAACACAACTCTTGCTCGTAGGACCAGAAACTGATGTGTATTTGAACTCCATTTAGGACTGGGAAAAAAACGCTAGCTCGCCTTACAAGAAACACACTATGCTTTTCAGAAAAGAGCACGCTTCTACTCTACTGTGTTTCCTATGTGGTTTGAAGAGTGAGCTTGCTCAGAACAAAAGAACTGTGCTTCCTACACACACGGGCCATATCTAGTTCAACTCTGCTTAGGAAACTGACAAGAACAGTAGCTCCTCTTCAGTCCAATACACTGTACTTCCTGGAAACGGACACGAGTGCTATTTGTACTGTGTATGTCAATGGGAGCACAATAGTTACTCTTCTTACCAGAAAACAACTCTTGCTCGTAGGACCAGAAACTGCATGTGATTCAACTCCATTTAGGACTAGGAAACAAACGCTACCTCGCCTTACAAGAAACACACTCTGCTTTTGAGAAAAGAGCAGTCTTCTACACTAGTGTGTTTCCTATAGGGCCAGAACAGTGAGCATTCTCAGAACAAAAGAACTGTGCTTCCTACACACATGGGCCATATCTAGTTCAATTCTGCTTAGGAAACTGACAAGAGCAGTAGCTCCTCTTCAGTCCAATACACTGTACTTGTTGGGAACAGATGCGAGTGCGATTTGCATTGTGTATGGCAAATGGAGCGCAATAGTGACTCTTCTTACCAGAAAACAACTCTTGCTCGTAAGACCAGAAACTACATTTGTATTTCAACTCCATTTAGGACTGGGAAACAAATGCTAGCTCGCCTTACAAGAAACACACTCTGCTTTTGAGAAAAGAGCACTCTTCCACTCTACTGTGTTTCCTATGGGGTTCAAACAGTGAGCTTGTTCAGAACAAAAGGACTGTGCTTACTACACACACGGGCCATATATAGTTCAACTCTGCTTAGGAAACTGAGAAGAACAGTAGCTCCTCTTCAGACCAATACACTGTACTTGCGTTAAACAAACGCGAGTGCTATTTGTACTGTGTATGGCAATGGGAGCGCAATAGTGACTCTTCTTACCAGAAAACAACTCTTGCTCGAAGGACCAAAACTGCATTTGATTCAACTCCATTTAGGACTGAGAAACAAACGCTAGCTCGACTTACAAGAAACACACTCTGCTTTTGAGAAAAGAGCACTTTTCTACACTACTGTGTTTCCTATAGGGCCAGAACAGTGAGATTGCTCAGAACAAAAGAACTGTGCTTCCTACACACACGGGCCATATCTAGTTCAATTCTCCTTAGGAAACTGACAAGAACAGTAGCTCCTCTTCAGACCAATACACTGTACTTGCTGGGAACAGACGCCAGTGCTATTTGCCCTGTGTATGACAATGGGAGCACAATAGTGACTCTTCTTACCACAAAACAACTCTTGCTCGTAGGACCAGAAACTGCATGTGATTCAACTCCATTTAGGATTGGGAAACAAACGCTACCTCGCCTTACAAGAAACACATTCTGCTTTTGAGAATAGGGCACACATCTACTCTACTGTGTTTCCTATGTTGTCCAAACTGTGAGCTTGCTCAGAACAGAAGAACTGTGCTTCCTACACACACGGGTCATATCTAGTTCAACTCTGCTTAGGAAACTGACAAGAACAGTAGCTCCTCTTCAGTCCAATACACTGTACTTGCTGGGAACATACGCGAGTGCTATTTGCACTCTGTACAGCAATGGGAGCGCAATAGTTACTCTTCTTACCACAAAACAACTCTTGCTCGTAGGACCAGAAACTGAGTATCATTCAACTCCATGTAGGACTTGGAAAAAAACGCTAGCTCGCCTTACAAGAAACATACTCTTCTTTTTGAGGAAAGTGCACTCTTCAACTCTACTGTGTTTTCTATGGGGTCCGAACAGTGAGCTTGTTGAGAACAAAAGAACTGTGCTTCCTACACATCACGCCATATCTAATTCATCTCTGCTTAGGAAAATGACAAGAACAGTAGGGCCTCTTCTGCCCAATACACTCTACTTGCTGGGAAAAGATGCGAGTGCTATTTGCACTGTGTATGGCAATGGGAGGAAAATAGTGATTTTCCTTACGAGATAACAACTCTTGCGTGTAGGACCAAAAACTGCATGTGATTCAACTCCATTTAGAACTTGGAAACAAACGCTAGGTCGCCTTACAAGAAACACACTCTGCTTTTGAGAAAACAGCACTCTTCTACTCTACTGTGTTTCATATAGCGCCAGAACAGTGAGCTTGCTGATTACAAAAGAACTGTGCTTCCTACACACACAGGTCATATCTAGTTCAATTCTCCTTAGGAAACTGACAAGAACAGTAGATCCTCTTCAGTCCAATACACTGTACTTGCTGGGAACAGACGCCAGTGCTATTTGCCCTGTGCATGACAATGGGAGCGCAATAGTGACTCTTCTTACCACAAAACAACTCTTGCTCGTAGGACCAGAAACTGCATGTGATTCAACTCCATTTAGGATTGGGAAACAAACGCTAGCTCGCCTTACAAGAAACACATTCTGCTTTTGAGAATAGGGCACACATCTACTCTACTGTGTTTCCTATGGGGTCCAAACAGTGAGCTTGCTCAGAACAGAAGAACTGGGCTTCCTACACACACGGGTCATATCTAGTTCAACTCTGCTTAGGAAACTGACAAGAACAGTAACTCCTCTTCAGTCCAATACACTGTACTTGCTGGGAACAGACGCGAGTGCTATTTGCACTGTGTATGACAATGGGAGCGCAATAGTGACTCTTCTTACCAGAAAACAACTCTTGCTTGTAGGACCATTAACTGCATGTGATTCAACTCCATTTAGGACTGAGAAACAAACGCTAGCTCGCCTTACAAGAAACACACTCTTTTTTTGAGAAAAGAGCACTCTTCTACTCTAATGTGTTTCCTATAGGGCAAGTACAGCGAGCTTGCTCAGAAGAAAAGAACTGTGCTTCCTACACACACGGGCCATATCTAGTTCAACTCTGCTTAGGAAACTGATGAGAACAGTAGCTCCTCTTCAGTTCAATACACAGTAATTGCTGGGTACATACGCGAGTGCTATTTGCACTGTGTACAGCAATGGGAGCACAATAGTTACTCTTCTTACCAGAAAACAACTCTTGCTCGTAGGACCAGAAACTGAATGTCATTCAACTCCGTTTAGGACTGGGAAACAAATGCTAGCTCGCCTTACAATAAACATACTCTTCTTTTTGAGTAAAGTGCACTCTTCAACTCTACTGTGTTTTCTATGGGGTCCGAATTGTGAGCTTGCTGAGAAAAAAGAACTGTGCTTCCTACACACACGGGCCATATCTAGTTCAACTCCGCTTAGGAAAATGACAAGAACAGTAGCTCCTCTTCAGCCCAATACACTGTACTTGCTGGGAACAGATGCCAGTGCTATTTGCCCTGTTTATGACAATGGGAGCACAACAGTTACTCTTATTACCAGAAAAAACTCTTGCTCGTAGGACCAGAAACTGCATGTTATTCAACTCCATTTAGGACTGGGAAACAAACGCTAGCTCGCCTTAGAAGAAACACACTCTGCTTTTGAGAAAAGAGCACTCTTCTACTCTACTGTGTTTTCTATGGGGTCCGAACAGTGAGATTGCTGAGAACAAAAGAACTGTGCTTCCTATACATATGGGCCATATCTAGTTCAACTTTGCTTAGGAAACTGACAAGAACAGTAGCTCCTCTTCAGTCCAATACACTGTACTTGCTGGGAACAGACGCAAGGGCTGTTTGTACTGTGTATGTCAAAGGGAGCGCAATAGTGACTCTTCTAACCAGAGAACAACTCTTGCTCGTAGGACCAGAAACTGCATGTGTATTTGAACTCCATTTAGGACTGGGAAACAAATGCTAGCTCGCCTTACAAGAAACACACTCTGCTTTTGAGAAAAGAGCACCTGTCTACTCTACTGTGTTTCCTATGGGGTTCGAACAGTGAGCTTCCTCAGAACAAAAGAACTGTGCTTCCTAAACACATGGGCCATATCTAGTTCAACTCTGCTTAGGAAACTGACAAGAACAGTAGCTCCTCTTCAGTCCAATACACTGTATTTGCTGGCAACAGACACGAGTGCTATTTGCACTGTGTACAGCAATGGGAGCACAATAGTGACTCTTCTTACCAGAAAACAACTCTTGCTCGTAGGACCAGAAACTGCATGGGATTCAACTCCATTTAGGACTGGGAAACAAACGCTAGCTCGCTTACAAGAAACACACTCTGCTTTTGAGAAAAGAGCACTCTTCTACTCTACTGTGTTTCCTATGGGGTCCGAACAGAGAGCTTGCTCAGAACAAAAGAACTGTGCTTCCTACATCCGGGCCATATCTAGTTCAACTCTGCTTAGGAAACTGAGAAGAGAATTAGCTCCTCTTCAGTCCAATACACTGTAGTTGCTGGGAAAAGATGCGAGTGCTATTTGCACTGTGTATGGCAATGGGAGCGCAATAGTGTCTTTCCTTACTTGAAAGCAACTCTTGCGTGTAAGACCAAAAACTGCATGTGATTCAAGTCCATTTAGGACTGGGAAACAAACGCTAGCTCGCCTTACAAGAAACAAAATCTGCTTTTGAGGAAAGAGCACTATTCTACTCTACTGTGTTTCCTATGGTGTCCGAACAGTGAGCTTGCTCAGAACAAAAGAACTGTGCTACCTACACACACCGGCCATATCTAGTTCAACTTTGCTTAGGAAACTGACCAGAACAGTAGATCCTCTTCAGTCCAATACACTGTACTTGCTGGGAACAGACACCAGTGCTATTTGCACTTTGAATGACAATGGGAGCGCAATAGTGACTCTTCTTACCAGAAAACAACTCTTGCTAGTAGGACCAGAAACTGCATGTGATTCAACTCCATTTAGGACTAGGAAACCAACGCTAGCTCGCCTTACAAGAAACACACTCTGCTTTTGAGAAAAGAGCACTCTTCCATTCTACTGTGTTTTCTATAGGACCAGAACAGTGAGCTTGCTCAGAACAAAAGAACTGTGCTTCCTACAAATATGGCCATATCTAGTTCAACTCTGCTTAGGAAACTGACAAGAACAGTAGCTACTCTTCAGTCCAATACACTGTACTTGCTGGGAAGAGATGCGACTGTTATTTGCACTGTGTTTGGCAAAGGGAGCGCAATAGTGACTCTTCTTACCAGAAAACAACTCTTGCTCGTAGGACGAAAAACTGCATTTGATTCAACTCCATTTAGGACTGGGAAACAAACCAAAGCTCGCCTTACAAGAAACACACTCTGCTTTTGAGAAAAGAGCACTCTTCTACTCTACTGTGTTTCCTATTGGGTCCGAACAGTAAGCTTGCTGAGAACAAAAGAACTGTGCTTCCTACACACACGGGCCATATCTAGTTCAACTCTGCTTAGGAAACTCAGAAGAACGGTAGCTCCTCTTCAGTCCAATACAATGTACTTGCTGGGAACAGACCCGAGGGCTATTTGCACTGTGAATGGCAAAGGAAGCGCAACAGTGACTCTTCTAACCAGAAAACAACTCTTGCTCTTAGGACCAGAAACTGCATGTGATTCAGCTCCATTTAGGACTGGGAAACAAACGCTAGCTCGCCTTACAAGAAACACACTCTGCTTTTTAGAAAAGAGCACTCTTCTACTCTACTGTGTTTCCTATAGGGCCAGAACAGTGAGCTTGGTCAGAACAAAAGAACTGTGCTTCCTACACACACGGGCGATATCTAGTTCAACTCTGCTTTGGAAACTGATGAGAACAGTAGCTCCTCTTCAGTCGAATACACTGTACTTGCTGGGAACAGACACCAATGCGATTTGCACTGGGTACGGCAATGGGACCGCAATAGTGACTCTTCTTACCAGAAAACAACTCTTGCTCGTAGGACCAGAAACTCCATGTGATTCAACTCCATTTAGGACTGGGAAACAAACACTAGCTCGCCTTACAAGAAACACATTCTGCTTTTGAGTCAAAGAGCACTCTTCTACTCTACTGTGTTTCCTGTAGTGCCAGAATAGTGAGCTTGCTCAGAACAAAAGAACTGTGCTTCCTACACACGGGCCATATCTAGTTCAACTCTGCTTAGGAAACTGACAAGAACAGTAGCTCCTCTTCAGTCCAATACACTGTACTTGCTCGGAACAGATGCCAGGGCTATTTGCACTGTGTATGGCAAAGGGAGCGCAATAGTGACTCTTCTAACCAGAACACAACTGTTGCTCGTAGGACCAGAAACTGCATGTGTATTTGAACTCCATTTAGAACTGGGAAAAAAACGCTAGCTCGCCTTAAAAGAAACACACTATGCTTTTCAGAAAAGAGCACGCTTCTACTCTACTGTGTTTCCTATGTGGTTTGAAGAGTGAGCTTGCTCTGAACAAAAGAACTGTGCTTCCTACACACACGGGCCATATCTAGTTCAACTCTGCTTAGGAAACTGACAAAAACAGTAGCTCCTCTTCAGTCCAATACACTGTACTTCCTGGAAACGGACACGAGTGCTATTTGTACTGTGTATGTCAATGGGAGCACAATAGTTACTCTTCTT
Organism: Peromyscus eremicus; assembly: GCF_949786415.1. Lineage (NCBI taxonomy): Eukaryota > Metazoa > Chordata > Mammalia > Rodentia > Cricetidae > Peromyscus > Peromyscus eremicus. The sequence goes on from NW_026736431.1 coordinate 49,916, forward strand.
ACCAGAAAACAACTCTTGCTCATAGGACCAGAAACTGCATGTGATTCAACTCCATTTAGGACTGGGAAACAAACAATAGCTAGCCTTACAAGAAACACACTCTGCTTTTGAGAAAAGAGCAGTCTTCTACACAAGTGTGTTTCCTATAGGGCCAGAACAGTGAGCTTTCTCAGAACAAAAGAACTGTGCTTCCTACACACATGGGCCATATCTAGTTCAATTCTGCTTAGGAAACTGACAAGAACAGTAGCTCCTCTTCAGTCCAATACACTGTACTTGTTGGGAACAGACGCGAGTGCTATTTGCATTGTGTATGGCAAAGGGAGCGCAATAGTGACTCTTCTTACCAGAAAACAACTCTTGCTCGTAAGACCAGAAACTGCATATGTATTTCAACTCCATTTAGGACTGGGAAACAAATGCTAGCTCGGCTTTCAAGAAACACACTCTGCTTTTGAGAAAAGAGCACTCTTCTACTCTACTGTGTTTCCTATGGGGTTCAAACAGTGAGCTTGCTCAGAACAAAAGGACTGTGCTTACTACACACACGGGGCATATATAGTTCAACTCTGCTTAGGAAACTGACAAGAACAGTAGCTCCTCTTCAGACCAATACACTGTACTTGCGTTAAACAAATGCGAGTGCTATTTGTACTGTGTATGGCAATGGGAGCGCAATAGTGACTCTTCTTACCAGAAAACAACTCTTGATCGTAGGACCAGAAACTGCATGATATTCAACTACATTTAGGATTGGGAAACAAACGCTACCTCGCCTTACAAGAAACACATTCTGCTTTTGAGAATAGGGCTCACGTCTACTCTACTGTGTTTCCTATATTGTCCAAACAGTGAGCTTGCTCAGAACAGAAGAACTGTGCTTCCTACACACACGGGTCATATCTAGTTCAACTCTGCTTAGGAAACTGACAAGAACAGTAGCTCCTCTTCAGTCCAATACACTGTACTTGCTGGGAACAGACGCGAGTGCTATTTGCACTGTGTATGTCAAAGGGAGCACAATAGTGACTCTTCTTACCAGAAAACAACTCTAGCTCATAGGACCAGAAACTGCATGTGTATTTGAACTCCATTTAGGACTGGGAAACAAATGCTAGCTGGCCTTACAAGAAACACACTCTGCTTTTGAGAATAGAGCACTCTTCTACTCTACAGTGTTTCCTATGGGGTTCGAACAGTGAGCTTGCTCAGAACAAAAGAACTGTGCTTCCTAAACACACAGGCCATATCTAGTTCAACTCTTCTTAGGAAACTGACAAGAACAGTAGCTCCTCTTCAGTCCAATACACTGTACTTGATGGGAACAGACACGAGTGCTATTTGTGCTGTGTATGGCAATGGGAGCGCAATAGTGACTCTTCTTTACCAGAAAACAACTCTTGCTCGTAGAACCAAAAACTGCATGTGATTCAACTCCATTTAGGACTGGGAAACAAACGCTAGCTCGACTTAGAAGAAACACACTCTGCTTTTGAGAAAAGAGCACTTTTCTACTCTACTGTTTTTCCTATATGGCCAGAACAGTGAGCTTGCTCAGAACAAAAGAACTTTGCTTCCTACACACCGGCCATATCTAGTTCAATTCTGCTTAGGAAACTGACAAGAACAGTAGATCCTCTTCAGTCCAATACACTGTACTTGCTGGGAACAGAAGCCAGTGCTATTTGCCCTGTGTATGACAATGGGAGCGCAATAGTGACTCTTCTTACCAGAAAACAACTCTAGCTCATAGGACCAGAAACTGCATGTGATTCAACTCCATTTAGGATTGGGAAACAAACGCTAGCTCGTCTTACAAGAAACACACTCTGCTTTTGAGAATAGGGCACACATCTACTCTACTGTATTACCTATGGGGTACAAACAGTGTGCTTGCTCAGAACAAAAAAACTGTGCTTCCTACACACACGGGTCATATCTAGTTCAACTCTGCTTAGGAAACTGACAAGAACAGTAGCTCCTCTTCATTCCAATACACTGTACTTGCTCGGAACAGACGCGAGTGCTATTTGCACTGTATATTGCAATGGGAGCGCAATAGTGATTTTCCTTAACAGAAAACAACTCTTGCTCTTAGGACCAGAAACTGCATTGATTCAATCCACTTAGGACTGGGAAACAAACGCTAGCTCGCCTTACAAGAAACACGCTCTGCTTTTGAGAATAGGGCACACATCTTCTCTACTGTGTTTCCTATGGGGTCCAAACAGTGAGCTTGCCCAGAACAAAAGATTTGTGCTTCCTACACACAGGGGTCATATCTAGTTCAATTCTGCTTAGGAAATTGACAAGAACAGTAGCTTCTCTTCAGTCCAATACACTGTACTTGCTGGAAACAGACACCAGTGCTATTTGCACTGTGTATGGCAATGAGCACAATAGTGACTTTCCTTACCAGAAAACAACTCTTGCTCATAGGACCTGAAACTGCATGTGATTCAACTCCATTTAGGACTGGGAAACAAACGCTAGCTCGCCTTACAAGAAACACACTCTGCTTTTGAGAAATAAGCACTATTCTACTCTCCTGTGTTTCCAATAGGGCCAAAATAGTGAGCTTGCTCAGAACAAAAGAACTGTGCTTCCTACACACTCGCGCCATATCTAATTCAACTCTGCTTAGGAAAATGACAAGAACAGTAGCTCCTCTTCAGCCCAATACACTGTACTTGCTAGGAACAGATCCGAGTGCTATTTGCACTGTGTATGCCAATGGGAGCGCAAAATGGACTCTTCTTACCAGAAAACATGTCTCGCTCGTAGGACCAGAAACTGCATGTGTATTTGAACTCCATTTAGGACTGGGAAACAAATGCTAGCTCGCCTTACAAGAAACACACTCTGCTTTTGAGAAAAGAGCACCCGTCTACTCTACTGTGTTTCCTATGGGGTTCGAACAGTGAGCATGCTCAGAACAAAAGAACTGTGCTTCCTACACACACGGGCCATATCTAGTTCACCTCTGCCTAGGAAACTGACAAGAACAGTAGCTCCTCTTCAGTCCAATATAGTGTACTTGCTAGAAACAGAAGCGAGTGCTATTTGTACTGTGTATGTCAAAGGGAGCACAATAGTGACTCTTCTTACCGGAAAACAACTCTAGCTCATAGGACCAGAAACTGCATGTGTATTTGAACTCCATTTAGGACTAGGAAACAAATGCTAGCTCGCCTTACAAGAAACACACTGTACTTGCTGGGAACAGACGCGAGGGCTATTTGCACTGTGTACGGCAATGGGAGCACAATAGTGACTCTTCTTACCAGAAAACAACTCTTGCTCTTAGGAACAGAAACTGCATTTGATTCAATCCACTTAGGACTGGGAAACAAATGCTAGCTCGCCTTACAAGAAACACGCTCTGCTTTAGAGAAAAGAGCACTCTTCTACTCAACTGTGTTTCCTATAGGGCCAGAACAGTGAGTTTGCTCAGAACAAAAGAACTGTACTTCCTACATACACGGGCCATATCAAGTTCAACTCTGCTTAGGAAACTGAGAAGAAAAGTAGCTCTTCTTCAGTCCAATACACTGTACTTGGTGGAACAGATGCGAGTGCTATTTGTACTTTGTATGGCAATTGGAGCGCAATAGTGACTCTTCATACCAGAAAACAACTCTTGCTCGTAGGACCAGAACCTGCATGTGATTCAACTCCATTTAAGATTGGGAAACAAACGCTAGCTCGCCTTACAAGAAACACACTCTGCTTTTGAGAATAGGGCACACATCTACTCTACTGTGTTTCCTATAGGGCGAGAACAGTGAGCATGCTCAGAACAAAAGAACTGTGCTTCCTACACACACGGGCCATATCTAGTTCAACTCTGCTTAGGAAACTGACGAGAACAGTAGCTCCTCTTCAATCCAATACACTGTACTTACTGGGAACAGACACGAGTGCTATTTGCACTGTGTACGGCAAGGGGGAACAATAGTGACTCTTCTTGCCAGAAAACAACTCTTGCTCTTAGGACCAGAAACTGCATGTGAATCAATCCACTTTGGACTGGGAAACAAACGCTAGATCGCCTGACAAGAAACACGCTCTGCTTTTGAGAATAGGGCAATCTTCTACTCTACTGTGTTTCCTATAGGGCCAGAACAGTGAGCTTGCTCAGAACAAAGAACTGTGCTTCCTACACACACAGGCCATATCTTGTTCAAATCTGCTTAGGAAACTGACAAGAACTGTAGAACCTCTTCAGTCCAATACACTGTACATGCTGGGAACAGACGCCAGTGCTATTTGCCCTGTGTGTGAAAATGGGAGTGCAATAGTGACTATTCTTACCAGAAAACAACTCTTGCTTGTATGACCAGAAACTGCATGTGATTCAACTCCATTTAGAACTGGGAAACAAACGCTAGCTCGCCTTACAAGAAACACACTCTGCTTTAGAGAAAAGAGCACTCTTCTACTCAACTGTGTTTCCTATAGGGCCAGAACAGTGAGTTTGCTCAGAACAAAAGAACTGTACTTCCTACATACACGGGCCATATCAAGTTCAACTCTGCTTAGGAAACTGAGAAGAAAAGTAGCTCTTCTTCAGTCCAATACACTGTATATGCTGAGAACAGACGCGAGTGCAATTTGCACTGTGTATGGCAATGAGAGCAAAATAGGGACATTCATTACTAGAAACCAACTCTTGCTCATAGGACCAAAAACTTCATGTGATTCAACTCCATTTAGAACTGGGAAATAAATGCTAGCTCACGTTACAAGAAACAAACTCTGCTTTTGAGAAAAGAGCACTCTTCTACTCTACTGTGTTTACTGTAGGGCCAGCACAGTGAGCTTGCACACAACAAAAGAAGTGTGCTTCCTACACACACAGACATATCTAGTTCAATTCAGCTTAGGAAACTGACAAGAACAGTATACCCTCTTCAGTCAAATACACTGCACATGCTGGGAACAGACACCAGTGCTATTTGCCCTGTGTATGACAATCGGAGCGCAATAGTGACTCTTCTTACCAGAAAACAACTCTTGCTCGTAGGACCAGGAACTGCATGTGATTCAACTCCATTTAGGACTGGGAAACAAATGCTAGCTCGCCTTACAAGAAACATACTCTGCTTTTGAGAAAAGAGCACTCATCTATTCTACTGTGTTTCCTATGGTGTCCGAAAAGTGAGCTTGCTCAGAACAAAAGAACTGTGCTTCCTACACACACGGGCCCTATCTAGTTCAACTCTCCGTAGAAAACTGACAAGAACAGTAGCTGCTCTTCAGTCCAATACACTGTACTTGCTGGGAACAGACGCCAGTGCTATTTGCACTGTGTATGGCAATGGGAGCTCAATAGTGACTCTTCTTACCAGAAAAAAACTCTTGCTCGTAGGACCAGAAACTGCATGGGATTCAACTCCATTTCTAACTGGGAAGCAAATACTAGCTTGCCTTTCAAGAAACACAATCTAATTTTGAGAAAAGAGCCCTCATCTACTCTACTGTGTTTCCTGTGGTGTCCGCACAGTGTGCTTTCTCAGAACAAAAGAACTGTGCTTCCTACACACGGCCATATCTAGTTCAACTCCTCTTAGGACAATGACAAGAACAGTAGCTCCTCTTCAGTCCAATACACTGTACTTGCTGGGAACAAACGCGAGTGCTATATGCACAATGTATGGCAATGGGAGCGCAATAGTGACTTTCCTTACCAGAAAACAACTCTTGCTCATAGGACCAGAAACTGCATGTGATTCAACTCCATTTAGGGGTGGGAAACAAACGCTAGCTCGCCTCTCAAGAAACACACTCTGCTTTTGAGAAAAGAGCACTCTTCTACTCTACTGTGTTTCCTATAGGGCCAGAACAGTGAGCTTGATCAGAACAAGAGAACTGTGCTTCCTACACACACGGCCATATCTCGTTCAATTCTTATTAGGAAACTGACAAGAACAGTAGATCCTCTTCAGTCCAATACACTGTACATGCTGGGAAACGACGCCAGTGATATTTGCCCTGTGTATGACAATGGGAGCACAATAGTGACTCTTCTTACCAGAAAATATCTCTTGCTCGTAGGACCAGAAACTGCATGTGATTCAACTCCCTATAGGACTGGGAAAAAAACGCAAGCTCGTTTTACAAGAAATACACTCTGCTTTTGAGAAAAGAGCACTCTTCTACTCTACTGTGTTTCCTATAGGGCCAGAACAGTGAGCTTGATCAGAACAAGAGAACTGTGCTTCCTGCACACACGGTCATATCTAGTTCAATTCTTATTAGTAAACTGACAAGAACAGTAGATCCTCTTCAGTCAAATACACTGCACATATGGGAACAGGCACCAGTGCTATTTGTACTGTGTATGACAATAGGAGCGCAATAGTGATTCTTCTTACCAGAAAACAAGTCTTGCTCGTAGGACCAGAAACTGCATGTGACACAACTCCATTTAGGACTGGGAAAGAAACGCTAGCTCGCCTTACAAGAAACACACTCTGCTTTTGAGAAAAGAGCACTCTTCTACTCTACTGTGTTTCCTATAGAGCCAGAACAGTGAACTTGCTCAGAACAAAAGAACTGTGCTTCCTACACACAGGGGCCATATCTAGTTCAACTCTGTTAGGAAACTGACAAGAACAGTAGCTCCTCTTAAATCCAATTCTCTGTATATGCAGGGAACAGACGCCAGTGCTATTTGCACTGTGTATGGCAATGGGAGCGCAATAGTGACTCTTCTTACCAGAAAACAACTCTTGCTCGTAGGACCAGAACCTGCATGTGATTCAACTCCATATAGGACTGGGAAACAAACGCTAGCTTGCCTTACAAGAAACACACTCTGCTTTTGAGAAAAGAGCACACTTCTACTCTACTGTGTTTCCTATAGGACCAGAAAAGAGAGCTTGCTCAGAACAAAAGAACTGGCTTCCTACATACACGGCCATATGTAGTTCAATTCTGCATAGGAAACTGACAAGAACAAAAGATTTTTTTCAGTCCAATACACTGTACATGCTGGGAAGAGAAACCAGTGCTATTTGCCCTGTGTATGACAATGGGAGCGCAATAGTGACTCTTTTTACCAGAAAAAACTCTTGCTCGTAGGACCAGAAACTGCATGTGATTCAACTCAATTTAGGACTGGGGAAAAAACGCTAGCTAGCCTTACAAGAAACACACTCTGCTTTTGAGAATAGAGCACTCTTCTACTCTACAGTGTTTCCTATAGGGCGAGAACAGTGAGCTTGCTCAGAACAAAAGAACTGTGCTTCCTACACACACGGGCCATATCTATTTCAACTCTGCTTAGGAAACTGATGAGAACAGTAGCTCCTCTTCAGTCCAATACACTGTACTTACTGGGAACAGACGCGAGTGCTATTTGCACTGTGTATGGCAATGGGAGCACAATACTGACTTTCCTTACAGAAAAAACTCTTGCTCGTAGGACCAGAAACTGCATGTGATTCAACTCCATTTAGGACTGGGAAACAAACACTAGCTCGCCTTACAAGAAACACACTCTGCTTTTGAGGAAAGAGCACTCTTCTACTCTACTGTTTTTCCTATTGGGCCAGAACAGTGAGCTTGCTGAGAACAAAAAAACTGTGCTTCCTACCCACACGGGCCATATCTAGTTCAACTCTGCTTAGGAACCTGACAAGAACAGTAGATCCTCTTCAGTCGAATACACTGTACATGCTGGGAACAGACGCCAGTGCTATTTGCCCTGTGTATGGCAAAGGGAGCGCAATAATGACTCTTCTAACCAGAAAACCACTCAAGCTCGTAGGACCAGAAACTGCATGTGTACTTCAAGTCCATTTAGGACTGGGAAACAAATGCTAGCTCGCCTTACAAGAAACACACTCTGCTTTTGAGAAAAGAGCACTCTTCTACTCTACTGTGTTTCCTATGGGGTTCGAACAGTGAGCTTGCTCAGAACAAAAGAAGTGTGCTTCCTACACACACGGGCCATATCTAGTTCAACTCTGCTTAGGAAACTGAAAAGAACAGTAGCTCCTCTTCAGTCCAATACACTGTACTTGCTGGGAACAGACGCCAGTGCTATTTGCCCTGTGTATGGCAAAGGGAGCGCAATAATGACTCTTCTTACCAGGAAACAACTCTTGGTCTTAGGACCAGAAACTGCATTTGATTCAATCCACTTAAGACTGGGAAACAAACGCTAGCTCGCCTTACAAGAAACATGCTCTGCTTTTGAGAATAGGGTACACATCTACTCTACTGTGTTTCCTATGGGGTCCGAACAGTGAGCTTGCTCAGAACAAAAGAACTGTGCTTCCTACACACACGGGCCATATCTAGTTCAACTCTGCTTAGGAACCTGACAAGAACAGTAGATCCTCTTCAGTCCAATACACTGTACATGCTGGTAACAGACGCCAGTGCTATTTGCCCTGTGTATGACAATGGGAGCGCAATAGTGACTCTTTTTACCAGAAAACAACAATTTCTCCTAGGACCAGAAACTGCATGTGATTCAACTCCATTTACTACTGGGAAACAAACGCTAGCTCGCCATACAAGAAACACACTCTGCTTTTGAGAAAAGAGCACTCTTCTACTCTACTGTGTTTTCTATAGGGTCCGAACAGTGAGCTTGCTGAGAACAAAAGAACTGTGCTTCCTACACACACGGGCCATATCTAGATCAACTCTACTTAGGAAACTGACAAGAACAGTAGATCCTCTTCAGTCCAATACACTGTAGTTGCTGGGAACAGACGCGAGGGCTATTTGCACTGTGTATGGCAAAGGGAGCGCAATAGTGACTTTTCTTACCAGAAAACAACTCTTGCTCGTAGGACCAGAAACTGCATGTGTATTTCAACTCCATTTAGGACTGGGAAACAAATGCTAGCTTGCCTTATAAGAAACACACTCTGCTTTTGAGAAAAGAGCACTATTCTACTCTACAGTGTTTCCTCTATGGCGAGAACAGTGTGCTTGCTCAGAACAAAAGGACTGTGCTTCCTACACACACGGGCCATATCTAGTTCAATTCTGCTTAGGAAACTGACGAGAACAGTATACCCTCTTCAGTCAAATACACTGCACATGCTGGGAACACACACCAGTGCTATTTGTCCTGTGTATGACAATAGGAGCGCAATAGTGATTCTTCTTACCAGAAAACAAGTCTTGCTCGTAGGACCAGAAACTGCATGTGACACAACTCCATTTAGGACTGGAAAAGAAACGCTAGCTCGCCTTACAAGAAACACACTCTGCTTTAGAGAAAAGAGCACTCTTCTACTCTACTGTGTTTCCTATAGGGCCAGAACAGTGAACTTGCTCAGAACAAAAGAACTGTGCTTCCTACACACAGGGGCCATATCTAGTTCAACTCTGTTAGGAAATTGACAAGAACAGTAGCTCCTCTTAAGTCCAATACTCTGTACATGCAGGGAACAGACGCCAGTGCTGATTGCACTGTGTATGGCAATGGGAGCGCAATAGTAACTCTTCTTACCAGAAAACAACTCTTGCTCGTAGGACCAGAAACTGCATGTGATTCAACTCCATTTAGGACTGGGAAACAAACGCTAGCTAGCCTTACAAGAAACACACTCTGCTTTTGAGAATAGAGCACTCTTCTACTCTACAGTGTTTCCTATAGGGCGAGAACTCCAGTTAGGACTGGGAAACAAACGCTAGCTTGCCTTACAAGAAACACGCTCTGCTTTTGAGAATAGGGCACACATCTACTCTACTGTGTTTCCTATGGGGTCCAAACAGTGAGCTTGCTCAGAACAAAAGAACTGTTCTTCCCACACACACGGCCATATCTAGTTCAACTCTCCTTAGGAAACTGACAAGAACAGTATCTCCTCTTCAGTCAAATACACTGTACTTGTTGGGAACAGACGCAAGTGCTATTTTTACTGTGTATGGCAATGGGAGCAAAAACTGCATTTGATTCACCTCCATTTACGACTGGGAAACAAACGCTAGCTCACCTTACAAGAAACACACTCTGGTTTTGAGAAAAGAGCACTCCTCAACTCTACTGTGTTTCCTATAGGGCCAGAACAGTGAGCTTGCTCAGAACAAAAGAACTGTGCTTCCTACACACACGGCCATATCTAGTTCAATTCTCCTTAGGAAACTGACAAGAACAGTAGCTTCTCCTCAGTCCAATGGAATCTTCCACCAGAATACAACTCTCGCTCATAGGACCAGAAACTGCATGTGTATTTCAACTCCATTTAGGACTGGGAAACAAACGCTAGCTCGCCTTACAAGAAACACACTCTGCTTTTGACAAAAGGGCACTCTTCTACTCTACTGTGTTTCCTATGGGGTCCAAACAGAGAACTTGCTCAGAACAAAAGAACTGTGCTTCCTACACCCGGGCCATATCTAGTTCAACTCTGCTGAGGAAACTGACAAGAGAAGTATCTCCTCTTCAGTCCAATACACTGTACTTGCTGGCAACAGATGTCAGTGCTATTTGCACTGTGTATATCAATGGGAGCGCAATAGTGACTTTCCTTACCAGAAAGCAACTCTTGCTCGTAGGACCAAAAACTGCATGTGATTCAACTCCATTTAGGACTGGGAAACAAATGCTAGCTCGCCCTACAAGTAACACACTCTGCTTTTGAGGAAGGAGCACTCTTCTACTCTACTGTGTTTCCTTTAGCGCCAGAACAGTGAGCTTGCTCAGAACAAAAGAACTGTGCTTCCTACACACACGGCCATATCTAGTTCAATTCTCCTTAGGAAACTGACAAGAATAGTAGATCCTCTTCAGTCCAATACACTGTACTTGCATGGAACAGACGCGAATACTATTTGCCCTGTGTATGACAATGGGAGCGCAATTGTGACTCTTCATACCACAAAACAACTCTTGCTCATAGGACCAGAAACTTCATGTGATTCAACTCCGTTTAGGACTGGGAAACAAACGCAAGCTCGCCTCACAAGAAACACACTCTGCTTTTGATAAAAGGGCACTCTTCTACTCTACTGTGTTTCCTATAGGACCAGAACAGTGAGCTTGCTCAGAACAAAAGAACTGTGCTTCCTACACACGGGCCATATCTAGTTCAACTCTGCTTAGGAAACCTACGAGAACAGTAGATCTTCTTCAGTCCAATACACTGTACTTGCTGGGAACAGACGCGAGTGCTATTTGCACTGTGTACAGCAATGGGAGCACAATAGTGACTCTTCTTACCAGAAAACAACTCTTGCTCATAGGACCAGAAACTGCATGTTATTCAACTCCACTTAGGACTGGGAAACAAATGCTAGCTCGCCTTACAAGAAACACGCTCTGTTTTGAGAAAAGGTCACACTTCTACTCTACTGTGTTTCCTATAGGGTCCGAACAGTGAGCTTGCTCAGAACAAAAGAACCGTGCTTACTACACACACGGGCCATATCTAGTTCAACTCTGCTTAGGAAACTGACAAGAACAGTAGATCCTCTTCAGTCCAAACACTGTACTTGCTGGGAACAGACGCGAGTGCTATTTGCACTGTGTATGGCAATGGGAGCGCATTAGTGACTCTTCTTACCAGAAAACATCTCTTGCTCGTAAGACCAAAAACTGCATTTGATTCAACTCCATTTAGGACTGGGAAACAAACCCTAGCTTGCCTTACAAGAAACACACCCTGCTTTTGAGAAAAGAGCACTCTTCTACTCTACTGTGTTTCCTATAGGGCCAGAACAGTGAGCTTGCTCAGAACAAAAGAACTGTGCTTCCTGCACACACGGGCCATATCTAGTTCAACTCTGCTTAGGAAACTGACAAGAAGAGTAGCTCCTCTTCAGTCCAATACACTGTACTTGCTGGGAACAGACGCGAGTGCTATTTGCACTGTGAACAGCAATGGGAGCACAACAGTGACTCTTCTTACCAGAAAACAACTCTTGCTCTTATGACCAGAAACTGCATGTGATTAAACTCCATTTAGGACTAGGAAACAAACACTAGCTCGCCTTTCTAGAAACACACTCTGCTTTTCAGGAAAGAGCACTCTTCTACTCTACTGTGTTTCCTATAGGGCAAGAACAGTGAGCTTGCTGAGAACAAAAGAACTGTGCTTCCTACACACATGGGCCATATCTAGTTCAACTCTGCTTAGGAACCTGACAAGAACAGTAGCTCCTCTTCAGTCCAATACACTGTACATGCTGGGAACAGACTCCATTGCTATTTGCCCTGTGTATGACAATGGGAGCATAATAGTGACTCTTCTTACCAGAAAAAAACTCTTGCTCCTAGGACCATAATCTGCATGTGATTTAGCTCCATTTAGGACTGGAAAACAAACGCTAGCTTGCCTGACATGAAACACACTCTGTTTTTTAGAAAAGAGCACTCTTCTACTCTACTATGTTTCCTATAGGGCCAGAACAGTGAGCTTTCTCAGAACAAAAGAACTGTGCTTCCTACACACACGGGCCATATCTAGTTCAACTCTACTTTGGAAACTGACGAGAACAGTAGCTCCTCTTCAGTCCAATACACTGTACTTGCTTTGAACAGACGTGAGTGCTATTTGCACTGTGTATGGAAATGGAGCGCAATAGTGACTTTCCTTACCAAAAAACAACTCTTGCTAGTAGGACCAAAAACTGCATGTGATTCAACTCCATTTAGGACTGGGAAACAAACACTAGCTCGCCTTACAAGAAACACAGTCTTCTTTTTGAGTAAAGAGCACTCTTCTACTCTACTGTGTTTTCTTGGGGTCCGAACAGTGAGCTTGCTGAGAACAAAAGAACTGTGCTTCCTACACACTCACGCCATATCTAATTCAACTCTGCTTATGAAAATGACATGAACAGTAGCTCCTCTTCAGTCCAATACACTGTACTTGCTGGGAACAGAAGCGAGTGCTATTTGCACTGTGTATGGCAATGGGAGCACAATAGTGACTTTCCTTACCAGAAAACAACTCTTGCCTGTAGGACCAGAAACTGCATGTGATTCAACTCCATTTAGGACTTGGAAACAAATGCTAGCTCGCCTTACAAGAAACACACTCTGCTTTTGAGAAAACAGCACTCTTCTACTCTACTGTGTTTCCTATAGCGCCAGAACAGTGAGCTTGCTCTGAACAAAAGAACTGTGCTTCCTACACACGGCCATACTTCGTTCAATTCTGCTTAGTAAACTGACAAGAACAGTAGATCCTCTTCAGTCCAATACACTGTACATGCTGGGAACAAACGCCAGGGCGATTTGCACTGTGTATGGCAATGGGAGCGCAATAGTGACTCTTCTTACCAGAAAACAACTCTTGCTCGTAGGACCAGAAACTGCATGTGATTCAACTCCATTTAGAACTGGGAAACAAACACTAGCTCGTCTTACAAGAAACACTTTCTGCATTTGAGAAAAGAGCACTCTTCTACTCTACTGTGTTTCCTATCGGGCGAGAACAGTGAGCATGCTCAGAACAAAAGAACTGTGCTTCCTACACACACGGGCCATATCTAGTTCAACTCTGCTTAGGAAACTGACGAGAACAGTATCTCCTCTTCAATCCAATACACTGTACTTACTGGGAACAGACGCGAGTGCTATTTGCACTGTGTATGGCAAGGGGGAACAATAGTGACTCTTCTTGACAGAAAACAACTCTTGCTCTTAGTACCAGAAACTGCATGTGAATCAATCCACTTTGGACTGGGAAACAAACGCTAGATCGCCTGACAAGAAACACGCTCTGCTTTTGAGAATAGGGCAATCTTCTACTCTACTGTGTTTCCTATAGGGCCAGAACCGTGAGCTTGCTGAGTACAAAAGAACTGTGCTTCCTACACACACGGGCCATATCTAGTTCAACTCTGCTTAGGAACCTGACAAGAACAGTAGACCCTCTTCAGTCCAATACACTGTACATGCTGGGAACAGACGCGAGTGCTGTTTGTACTGTGTATGACAATGGGAGCCCAATAGTGACTCTTCTTACCAGAAAACTACTCTTGCTCGTAGGACCAAAAACTGCATGTGACTCAACTCCATTTAGGACTGGGAAACAAACGCTAGCTCGCCTTACAAGAAACACACTCTGTTTTTGAGAAAAGAGCACTCTTCTACTCAACTGTGTTTCCTATAGGGCCAGAACAGTGAGTTTGCTCAGAACAAAAGAACTGTACTTCCTACATACACGGGCCATATCAAGTTCAACTCTGCTTAGGAAACTGAGAAGAAAAGTAGCTCTTCTTCAGTCCAATACACTGTATATGCTGAGAACAGACGCGAGTGCAATTTGCACTGTGTATGGCAATGAGAGCAAAATAGTGACATTCATTACTAGAAACCAACTCTTGCTCATAGGACCAAAAACTTCATGTGATTCAACTCCATTTAGAACTGGGAAATAAATGCTAGCTCACGTTACAAGAAACAAACTCTGATTTTGAGAAAAGAGCACTCTTCTACCCTACTGTGTTTACTGTAGGGCCAGCACAGTGAGCTTGCACACAACAAAAGAAGTGTGCTTCCTACACACACAGACATATCTAGTTCAATTCAGCTTAGGAAACTGACAAGAACAGTATACCCTCTTCAGTCAAATACACTGCACATGCTGGGAACAGACACCAGTGCTATTTGCCCTGTGTATGACAATCGGAGCGCAATAGTGACTCTTCTTACCAGAAAACAACTCTTGCTCGTAGGACCAGGAACTGCATGTGATTCAACTCCATTTAGGACTGGGAAACAAATGCTAGCTCGCCTTACAAGAAACATACTCTGCTTTTGAGAAAAGAGCACTCATCTATTCTACTGTGTTTCCTATGGTGTCCGAAAAGTGAGCTTGCTCAGAACAAAAGAACTGTGCTTCCTACACACACGGGCCCTATCTAGTTCAACTCTCCTTAGAAAACTGACAAGAACAGTAGCTGCTCTTCAGTCCAATACACTGTACTTGCTGGGAACAGACGCCAGTGCTATTTGCACTGTGTATGGCAATGGGAGCTCAATAGTGACTCTTCTTACCAGAAAAAAACTCTTGCTCGTAGGACCAGAAACTGCATGGGATTCAACTCCATTTCTAACTGGGAAGCAAATACTAGCTTGCCTTTCAAGAAACACAATCTAATTTTGAGAAAAGAGCCCTCATCTACTCTACTGTGTTTCCTATGGTGTCCGCACAGTGTGCTTTCTCAGAACAAAAGAACTGTGCTTCCTACACATGGCCATATCTAGTTCAACTCCTCTTAGGAAAATGACAAGAACAGTAGCTCCTCTTCAGTCCAATACACTGTACTTGCTGGGAACAAACGCGAGTGCTATATGCACAATGTATGGCAATGGGAGCGCAATAGTGACTTTCCTTACCAGAAAACAACTCTTGCTCATAGGACCAGAAACTGCATGTGATTCAACTCCATTTAGGGGTGGGAAACAAACGCTAGCTCGCCTCTCAAGAAACACACTCTGCTTTTGAGAAAAGAGCACTCTTCTACTCTACTGTGTTTCCTATAGGGCCAGAACAGTGAGCTTGATCAGAACAAGAGAACTGTGCTTCCTACACACACGGCCATATCTCGTTCAATTCTTATTAGGAAACTGACAAGAACAGTAGATCCTCTTCAGTCCAATACACTGTACATGCTGGAAAACGACGCCAGTGATATTTGCCCTGTGTATGACAATGGGAGCACAATAGTGACTCTTCTTACCAGAAAATATCTCTTGCTCGTAGGACCAGAAACTGCATGTGATTCAACTCCATATAGGACTGGGAAAAAAACGCAAGCTCGTTTTACAAGAAACACACTCTGCTTTTGAGAAAAGAGCACTCTTCTACTCTACTGTGTTTCCTATAGGGCCAGAACAGTGAGCTTGATCAGAACAAGAGAACTGTGCTTCCTGCACCCATGGTCATATCTAGTTCAATTCTTATTAGGAAACTGACAAGAACAGTAGATCCTCTTCAGTCAAATACACTGCACATGCTGAGAACAGGCACCAGTGCTAATTGTCCTGTGTATGACAATAGGAGCGCAATAGTGATTCTTCTTACCAGAAAACAAGTCTTGCTCGTAGGACCAGAAACTGCATGTGACACAACTCCATTTAGGACTGGGAAAGAAACGCTAGCTCGCCTTACAAGAAACAAACTCTGCTTTTGAGAAAAGAGCACTCTTCTACTCTACTGTGTTTCCTATAGAGCCAGAACAGTGAACTTGCTCAGAACAAAAGAACTGTGCTTCCTACACACAGGGGCCATATCTAGTTCAACTCTGTTAGGAAACTGACAAGAACAGTAGCTCCTCTTAAATCCAATTCTCTGTATATGCAGGGAACAGACGCCAGTGCTATTTGCACTGTGTATGGCAATGGGAGCGCAATAGTGACTCTTCTTACCAGAAAACAACTCTTGCTCGTAGGACCAGAACCTGCATGTGATTCAACTCCATATAGGACTGGGAAACAAACGCTAGCTTGCCTTACAAGAAACACACTCTGCTTTTGAGAAAAGAGCACACTTCTACTCTACTGTGTTTCCTATAGGACCAGAAAAGAGAGCTTGCTCAGAACAAAAGAACTGGCTTCCTACATACACGGCCATATGTAGTTCAATTCTGCATAGGAAACTGACAAGAACAAAAGATTTTTTTCAGTCCAATACACTGTACATGCTGGGAAGAGAAACCAGTGCTATTTGCCCTGTGTATGAAAATGGGAGCGCAATAGTGACTCTTTTTACCAGAAAAAACTCTTGCTCGTAGGACCAGAAACTGCATGTGATTCAACTCAATTTAGGACTGGGGAAAAAACGCTAGCTAGCCTTACAAGAAACACACTCTGCTTTTGAGAATAGAGCACTCTTCTACTCTACAGTGTTTCCTATAGGGCGAGAACAGTGAGCTTGCTCAGAACAAAAGAACTGTGCTTCCTACACACACGGGCCATATCTATTTCAACTCTGCTTAGGAAACTGATGAGAACAGTAGCTCCTCTTCAGTCCAATACACTGTACTTACTGGGAACAGACGCGAGTGCTATTTGCACTGTGTATGGCAATGGGAGCACAATAGTGACTTTCCTTACAGAAAAAACTCTTGCTCGTAGGACCAGAAACTGCATGTGATTCAACTACGTTTAGGACTGGGAAACAAACGCTAGCTCGCCTTACAAGAAACACACTCTGCTTATGAGGAAAGAGCACTCTTCTACTCTACTGTTTTTCCTATTGGGCCAGAACAGTGAGCTTGCTGAGAACAAAAAAACTGTGCTTCCTACCCACACGGGCCATATCTAGTTCAACTCTGCTTAGGAACCTGACAAGAACAGTAGATCCTCTTCAGTCGAATACACTGTACATGCTGGGAACAGACGCCAGTGCTATTTGCCCTGTGTATGGCAAAGGGAGCGCAATAATGACTCTTCTAACCAGAAAACCACTCTTGCTCGTAGGACCAGAAACTGCATGTGTACTTCAAGTCCATTTAGGACTGGGAAACAAATGCTAGCTCGCCTTACAAGAAACACACTCTGCTTTTGAGAAAAGAGCACTCTTCTACTCTACTGTGTTTCCTATGGGGTTCGAACAGTGAGCTTGCTCAGAACAAAAGAAGTGTGCTTCCTACACACACGGGCCATATCTAGTTCAACTCTGCTTAGGAAACTGACAAGAACAGTAGCTCCTCTTCAGTCCAATACACTGTACTTGCTGGGAACAGACGCCAGTGCTATTTGCCCTGTGTATGGCAAAGGGAGCGCAATAATGACTCTTCTTACCAGGAAACAACTCTTGCTCTTAGGACCAGAAACTGCATTTGATTCAATCCACTTAAGACTGGGAAACAAACGCTAGCTCGCCTTACAAGAAACATGCTCTGCTTTTGAGAATAGGGTACACATCTACTCTACTGTGTTTCCTATGGGGTCCGAACAGTGAGCTTGCTGAGAACAAAAGAACTGTGCTTCCTACACAAACGGGCCATATCTAGTTCAACTCTGCTTAGGAACCTGACAAGAACAGTAGATCCTCTTCAGTCCAATACACTGTACATGCTGGTAACAGACGCCAGTGCTATTTGCCCTGTGTATGACAATGGGAGCGCAATAGTGACTCTTTTTACCAGAAAACAACAATTTCTCCTAGGACCAGAAACTGCATGTGATTCAACTCCATTTAGGACTGGGAAACAAACGCTAGCTCGCCATACAAGAAACACACTCTGCTTTTGAGAAAAGAGCACTCTTCTACTCTACTGTGTTTTCTATAGGGTCCGAACAGTGAGCTTGCTGAGAACAAAAGAACTGTGCTTCCTACACACACGGGCCATATCTAGATCAACTCTACTTAGGAAACTGACAAGAACAGTAGATCCTCTTCAGTCCAATACACTGTAGTTGCTGGGAACAGACGCGAGGGCTATTTGCACTGTGTATGGCAAAGGGAGCGCAATAGTGACTTTTCTTACCAGAAAACAACTCTTGCTCGTAGGACCAGAAACTGCATGTGTATTTCAACTCCATTTAGGACTGGGAAACAAACGCTAGCTTGCCTTATAAGAAACACACTCTGCTTTTGAGAAAAGAGCACTATTCTACTCTACAGTGTTTCCTCTATGGCGAGAACAGTGTGCTTGCTCAGAACAAAAGGACTGTGCTTCCTACACACACGGGCCATATCTAGTTCAATTCTGCTTAGGAAACTGACGAGAACAGTATACCCTCTTCAGTCAAATACACTGCACATGCTGGGAACAGACAGCAGTGCTATTTGTCCTGTGTATGACAATAGGACCGCAATAGTGATTCTTCTTACCAGAAAACAAGTCTTGCTCGTAGGACCAGAAACTGCATGTGACACAACTCCATTTAGGACTGGAAAAGAAACGCTAGCTCGCCTTACAAGAAACACACTCTGCTTTTGAGAAAAGAGCACTCTTCTACTCTACTGTGTTTCCTATAGGGCCAGAACAGTGAACTTGCTCAGAACAAAAGAACTGTGCTTCCTACACACAGGGGCCATATCTAGTTCAACTCTGTTAGGAAATTGACAAGAACAGTAGCTCCTCTTAAGTCCAATACTCTGTACATGCAGGGAACAGACGCCAGTGCTGTTTGCACTGTGTATGGCAATGGGAGCGCAATAGTGACTCTTCTTACCAGAAAACAACTCTTGCTCGTAGGACCAGAAACTGCATGTGATTCAACTCCATTTAGGACTGGGAAACAAACGCTAGCTAGCCTTACAAGAAACACACTCTGCTTTTGAGAATAGAGCACTCTTCTACTATACAGTGTTTCCTATAGGACGAGAACTCCAGTTAGGACTGGGAAACAAACGCTAGCTCGCCTTACAAGAAACACGCTCTGCTTTTGAGAATAGGGCACACATCTACTCTACTGTGTTTCCTATGGGGTCCAAACAGTGAGCTTGCTCAGAACAAAAGAACTGTTCTTCCCACACACACGGCCATATCTAGTTCAACTCTCCTTAGGAAACTGACAAGAACAGTATCTCCTCTTCAGTCAAATACACTGTACTTGTTGGGAACAGACGCAAGTGCTATTTTTACTGTGTATGGCAATGGGAGCAAAAACTGCATTTGATTCACCTCCATTTACGACTGGGAAACAAACGCTAGCTCACCTTACAAGAAACACACTCTGGTTTTGAGAAAAGAGCACTCCTCAACTCTACTGTGTTTCCTATAGGGCCAGAACAGTGAGCTTGCTCAGAACAAAAGAACTGTGCTTCCTACACACACGGCCATATCTAGTTCAATTCTCCTTAGGAAACTGACAAGAACAGTAGCTTCTCCTCAGTCCAATGGAATCTTCCACCAGAATACAACTCTCGCTCATAGGACCAGAAACTGCATGTGTATTTCAACTCCATTTAGGACTGGGAAACAAACGCTAGCTCGCCTTACAAGAAACACACTCTGCTTTTGACAAAAGGGCACTCTTCTACTCTACTGTGTTTCCTATGGGGTCCAAACAGAGAACTTGCTCAGAACAAAAGAACTGTGCTTCCTACACCCGGGCCATATCTAGTTCAACTCTGCTGAGGAAACTGACAAGAGAAGTATCTCCTCTTCAGTCCAATACACTGTACTTGCTGGCAACAGATGTCAGTGCTATTTGCACTGTGTATATCAATGGGAGCGCAATAGTGACTTTCCTTACCAGAAAGCAACTCTTGCTCGTAGGACCAAAAACTGCATGTGATTCAACTCCATTTAGGACTGGGAAACAAATGCTAGCTCGCCCTACAAGTAACACACTCTGCTTTTGAGGAAGGAGCACTCTTCTACTCTACTGTGTTTCCTTTAGCGCCAGAACAGTGAGCTTGCTCAGAACAAAAGAACTGTGCTTCCTACACACACGGCCATATCTAGTTCAATTCTCCTTAGGAAACTGACAAGAATAGTAGATCCTCTTCAGTCCAATACACTGTACTTGCATGGAACAGACGCGAATACTATTTGCCCTGTGTATGACAATGGGAGCGCAATTGTGACTCTTCATACCACAAAACAACTCTTGCTCATAGGACCAGAAACTTCATGTGATTCAACTCCGTTTAGGACTGGGAAACAAACGCAAGCTCGCCTCACAAGAAACACACTCTGCTTTTGATAAAAGGGCACTCTTCTACTCTACTGTGTTTCCTATAGGACCAGAACAGTGAGCTTGCTCAGAACAAAAGAACTGTGCTTCCTA
>NW_026736432.1:0-70415 GCF_949786415.1 Peromyscus eremicus
ACGGGAAATATCAAGCTCAACTCTGCTTAGGAAACTGACAAGAACAGTAGCTCCTTTTTTTTTTTTTTTTTTTTTTTTTTTTTTTTTTTTGGTTTTTTCGAGACAGGGTTTCTCTGTGTAGCTTTGCGCCTTTCCTGGAACTCACTTGGTAGCCCAGGCTGGCTTCGAACTCACAGAAATCCACCTGGCTCTGCCTCCCGAGTGCTGGGATTAAAGGCGTGCGCCACCACCGCCCGGCGAACAGTAGCTCCTATTCAGTCCAATACACTATACTTGCTGGGAAAAGATGCGAGAGCTATTTGCACTGTGTATGGCATTTGGAGCGCAATAGTGACTCTTCTTACCAGAAAACAACTCTTGCTCGTAGGACCAAAAACTGCCTGTGACACAACTCCATTTAGGACTGGAAAACAAACGCGAGCTCGCCTTACAAGAAACACACTCTGCTTTAGAGAAAAGAGCACTCTTCTACTCTACTGTGTTTCCTATGGCGTCCGAACAGTGAGCTTGCTCAGAACAAAAAAAACTGTGCTTCCTACACACACGGCCATATCTAGTTCAAATCTGCTTAGGAACCTGACAAGTACAGTAGATCCTCTTCCGTCCAATACACTGCACTTGCTGCGAAAAGACGCCAGTGCTATTTGTCCTGTGTATGGCAATGGCAGTGCAATAGTGACTCTTCTTACCAGAAAACAACTCTTGTTGTAGGACCAGAAACTGCACGTGATTCAACTCCATTTAGGACTGGGAAACAAACGCTAGCTCGCCTTACAAGAAACACACTCTGCTTTTGAGAAAAGAGCACTCTTCTACTCTACTGTGTTTCCTATGGTGTCCAAACAGTGAGCTTGCTCAGAACAAAAGAACTGTGCTTCCTAAACACGCGGGACATATCTCGTTCAACTCTGCTTAGGAAACTGACAAGAACAGTAGCTCCTCTTCAGTCCGATAAACTGTACTTGCTGGGAACAGACGTTAGTGCTATTTGCACTGTGTATGGCAATGGGAGCGCAATAGTGACTTTCCTTACCAGAAAACAACTCTTGCTCGTAGGACCAGAAACTGCATCGGATTCAACTCCATATAGGACTGGGAAACAAACGCTAGCTCGCCTTACAAGAAACAGAATCTGCTTTTGAGAAAAGAGCACTCTTCTACTCTACTGTGTTTCCTATAGGGCCTGAACAGTGATCTTGCTCAGAACAAAAGAACTGTGCTTCCTACACACACGGCCATAACTAGTTCAACTCTGCTTAGGAAACTGACAAGAACAGTAGCTCCTATTCAGTCCAATACACTGTACTTGCTGGGAACAGACGCGAGTGCTATTTGCACTGTGTATGTCAATGGGAGCGCAATAGTGACTTTCCTTACAAGAAAACAACTCTTGCTCGTAGGACCAGAAACTGTATGTGATTCAACGCCATTTAGGACTGGGAAACAATTGCTAGCTCGCCTTACAAGAAACACAATCTGCTTTAGAGAAAAGAGCACTCTTCTACTCTACTGTGTTTCCTATGGGGTCCGAACAGTGAACTTGCTCAGAACAAAAAAAAACTGTGCTTCCTACACACACGGCCATATCTAGTTCAATTCTGCTTATAAACCTGACAAGAACAGTAGATCCTCTACAGTCCAATACACTGTACTTCCTGGCAACAGACGCCAGTGCTATTTGTCCAGTGTATGGAAATGGCAGAGCAATAGTGACTCTTCTTACCAGAAAACAACGCTTGCTCGTAGGACCAGAAACTGCATGTGATTCAACTCCATTTAGGACTGGGAAACTAACGCTAGCTCGCCTTACAAGAAACACACTCTGCTTTAGAGAAAAGAGCACTCTTCTACTCTACTGTGTTTCCTATAGGGCCAGAATAGTGAGCTTGCTCAGAACAAAAGAACTGTGCTTCCTACACACAGGGGCCATATATAGTTCAACTCTGCTTAGGAAACTGACAAGAACAGTAGCTCATCTTCAGTCCAATACAGTGTACTTGCTGGGAATAGACGCGAGTGCTATTTGCACTATGTATGGCAATAGGATCTCAATAGTGACTTTCCTTAACAGAAAACAACTCTAGCTTGTAGGACCAAAAACTGCATGTGATTCAACTCCATTTAGGACTGGGAAACAAACGCTAGCTCACCTTACAAGAAACACACTCTGCTTTTGAGAAAAGAGCACTCTTCTACTCTACTGTGTTTCCTACAGGGCCAAAACAGTGAGCTTGCTCAGAACAAAAGAACTGTGCTTCCTACACACACGGCCATATCTAGTTCAATTCTGCTTAAGAAACTGACAAGAACAGTAGATCCTCTTCCGTCCCATACACTGTACTTGCTGGGAACAGACGCCAGTGCTATTTGCCCTGTGTATGACAATGGGAGCACAATAGTGACTCTTCTTACCAGAAAACAACTCTTGCTCATAGGACCAGAAACTGCATGTCATTCAACTCCATTTAGGACTGGGAAACAAACACTAGCTCGCTTTACAAGAAACGCACTCTGCTTTTGAGAAAAGAGCACTCTTCTACTCTACTGTGTTTCCTATGGGGTCCGAACAGTGCGCTTGCTCAGAACAAAAAAACTTTGCTTCCTACACACACGGGCCATACCTAGTTCAACTCTGCTTAGGAAACTGACAAGAACAGTAGCTCCTCTTCAGTCCAATACACTGTACTTGCTGGGAACAGACACGAGTGCTATTTGCACTGTGTATGGCAATGGGAGCACAATAGTGACTCTTCTTACCAGAAAAGAACTCTTGCTCGTAGGACCGCAAACTGCATGTGATTCAACTCCATTTAGGACTGGGAAGCGAACGCTAGCTCGCCTTACAAGAAACACACTCTGCTTTTGAGAAAAGAGCACTCTTCTACTCTACTGTGTTTCCTATAGGGCCAAAACAGTGATCTTGCTCAGAACAAAAGAACTGTGCTTCCTACACACACGGGCCATATCTAGTTCAACTCTGCTTAGGAAACTTACAAGAACAGTAGTTCCTCTTCAGTCCAATACACTGTACTTGCTGGGAACAGAGGGGAGTGCTTTTTGCACTGTGTATGGCAAAGGGAGCACAATAGTGACTTTCCTTACCATAAAACAAATCTTGCTCGTAGGACCAAAAAATGCATATGATTCAACTCCATTTAGGACTGCGAAACAAACGCTAGCTCGCCTTACAAGAAACACACTCTGCTTTTGAGAAAAGAGCACTCTTCTACTCTTCTGTGTTTCCTATAGGGCCAGAACAGAAAGCTTGCTCAGAACAAAAGAACTGTGCTTCCTACATACACGGCCATAACTATTTCAATTCAGCTTAGGAAACTGACAAGAACAATAGATCCTTTTCAGTCCAATACACTGTACATGCTGCGAACAGACGCGATTGCTATTTGTACTGTGTGTGGCAATGGGAGCACACTAGTGTCTCTTCTTACTAGAAAACAGGTATTGCTCGTAGGACCAGAAACTGCATATGATTCAACTCTATTTAGGACTGGGAAACAAACGATAGCTCGCCTTACAAGAAACACACTCTGCTTTTGAGAAAAGAGCACTCTTCTACTCTACTGTGTTTCATATATGGCCAGAACAGAGAGCTTGCTCAGAACAAAAGAACTGTGCTTGTACACACATGGCCTTATCTAGTTCAATTCTGCTTAGGAAACTGAAAAGAACAGTAGATCCTCTTCTGTCCAATACACTGTACGTGCTGGGAACAGATGCCAGTGCTATTTGCCCTGTGTATAACAATGGGAGCGCAATAGTGACTCTTCTTACCAGAAAACAACTCTTGCTCATAGGACCAGAAACTGCATGGGATTCAACTCCATTTCTGACTGGGAAACAAATACTACCTGCCTTACAAGAAACACACTCTGCTTTTGAGAAAAGAGCACTCTTCTACTCTACTGTGTTTTCTATGGGATCCGAACAGTGAACTTGCTCAGAACAAAAGAACTGTGCATCCTACACACACGGGCCATATCTAGTTCAACTCTGCTTAGGAAACTGACAAGAATAGTAGATCCTCTTCAGTCCAATACACTGTACTTGCTGGGAATAGACGATAGTGCTATTTGCACTGTGTATGACAATTGGAGCGCAATAGTGACTCTTCTTACCAGAAAACAACTCTTGCTCGTAGGACCAGAAACTGCATGTGACTCAACTCCATTTAGGACTGGGAAACAAACGCTAGCTCGATTACAAGAAACACACTCTGCTTTTGAGAAAAGAGCACTCTTCAACGCTACTGTGTTTCCTATGGGGGTCCGAGCAGTGAGCTTGCTCAGAACAAAAGAACTGTGCTTCCTACACACACGGGAAATATCTACATCAACTCTGCTTAGGAAACTGACAAGAACAGTAGCTCCTCTTCAGTCCAATACACTGTACTTGCTGGGAACAGACGCGAGTGCTATTTGCACTGAGTATGGCAATGGGAGCGCAATAGTGACTCTTCTTACCAGAAAACAACTCTTGCTCATAGGACCGGAAAACTGCATGGGATTCAACTCCATTTCTTACTGGGAAACAAACACTAGCTCGCCTTACAAGAAACACACTCTGCTTCCGAGAAAAGACCACTCTTCTACTCTACTGTGTTTCCTATGGGATCCGAACAGTGAGCTTGCTCAGAACAAAAGAACTGTGCTTCCTACACACACGGGCATATCTAGTTCAACTCTGCTTAGGAAACTGACAAGAATAGTAGCTCCTCTTCAGTCCAATACCCTGTACTTGGTGGGAACAGACGCGAGTGCTATTTGCACTGTGTATGGCAGTGGGAGCGCAATAGTGACTTTCCTTACCAGAAAAGAACTCTTGTTCGTAGGACCAAAAAACTGCATGTGATTCAACTCCATTTAGTACTGGGAAACAAACGCTAGCTCGCCTTACAAGAAACACACTCTGCTTTTGAGAAAAGAGCACTCTTCTACCCTACTGTGTTGCCTATAGGGCCAAAACAGTGAGCTTGCTCAGAAAAAAAGAACTGTGCTTCCTACACACACGGCCATATCTAGTTCAATTCTGCTTAGGAAACTGACAAGAATAGTAGATCCTCTTCAGTCCAATACACTGTACATGCTGGGAACAGACGCCAGTGCTATTTGCCCTGTGTATGACAACGCGAGCGCAATAGTGACTCTTCTTACCAGAAAACAACTCTTGCTCGTAGAACCAGAAACTGCATGTTATTCAACTCCATTTAGGGACTGTTAAACAAACACTAGCTCGCCTTACAAGAAACACACTCTGCTTCCGAGAAAAGACCACTCTTCTACTCTACTGTGTTCCCTATGGAATCCGAACAGTAAGCTAGCTCAGAAAAAAAAGAACTGTGCTTCCTACACACACGGGCCATATCTAGTTCAACTCTGCTTAGGAAACAGACAAGAATAGTAGCTCCTCTTCAGTCCAATACCCTGTACTTGGTGGGAACAGACGCGAGTGCTATTTGCACTGTGTATGGCAGTGGGAGCACAATAGTGACTTTCCTTACCAGAAAAGGACTCTTGTTCGTAGGACCAAATTGCATGTGATTCAACTCCATTTAGTACTGGGAAACAAACGCTATCTCGCCTTACAAGAAACACACTCTGCTTTTGAGAAAAGAGCACTCTTCTACTCTACTGTGTTTCCTATAGGGCCAAAACAGTGAGTTTTGCTCAGAAAAAAAGAACTGTGCTTCCTACACACACGGCCATATCTAGTTCAATTCAGCTTCGGAAACTGACAAGAATAGTAGATCCTCTTCAGTCCAATACACTGTACATGCTGGGAACAGACGCCAGTGCTATTTGCCCTGTGTATGACAACGCAAGCGCAATAGTGACTCTTCTTACCAGAAAACAACTCTTGCTCGTAGAACCAGAAACTGCATGTGATTGAACTCCATTTAGGACTGGGAAACAAACACTAGCTCACCTTACAAGAAACACACTCTCCTTTTGAGAAAAGAGCACTCTTGTACTCTACTGTGTTTCCTATGGGGTCCGAACAGTGAGCTTGCTCAGAACAAAAGAACTTTGCTTCCTACACCCACGGGCCATACCTAGTTCAACTCTGCTTAGGAAACTGACAAGAACAGTAGCTCCTCTTCAGTCCAATACACTGTACTTGCTGGGAAAAGACGCGAGTGCTATTTGCACTGTGTATGGCAATGGGAGCACAGTAGTGACTCTTCTTACCAGAAAAGAACTCTTGCTCGTAGGACCGCAAACTGCATGTGATTCAACTCCATTTAGGACTGGGAAACAAACGCTAGCTCGCCTTACAAGAAACACACTCTGCTTTTGAGAAAAGAGCACTCTTCTACTCTACTGTGTTTCCTATAGGGCCACAACAGTGAGCTTGCTCAGAACAAAAGAACTGTGCTTCCTACACACACGGGCCATATCTAGTTCAACTCTGCTTAGGAAACTGACAAGAACAGTAACTACTCTTCAGTCCAATACACTCTACTTGCTGGGAACAGACGTGAGTGCTATTTGCACTGTGTGTGGCAATGGGAGCGCAGTAGTGACTTTCCTTAACAGAAAACATCTCTTGCTCGTAGGACCAGAAACTGCATATGATTCAACTCCATTTAGGAATGGGAAACAAACGCTAGCTCGTCTTACAAAAAACACACTCTGCTTTTGAGAAAAGAGCACTCTACTACTCTTCTGTGTTTCATATATGAAAAGATCAGAGAGCTTGGTCAGAACAAAAGAACTCTGCTTCCTACACACATGGCATTATCTAGTTCCATTCTGCTTAGGAAACTGACAAGAACAGTAGATCCTCTTCTGTCCAATACACTGTACGTGCTGGGAACAGATGCCGGTGCTATTTGCCCTGTGTATGACAATGGGAGCGCAATAGTGACTCTTCTTACCAGAAAACAACTCTTGCTCGTAGGACCAGAAACTGCATGTGATTGAACTCCATTTAGGACTGGGAAACAAAAGCTAGCTCGCCTTACAAGGAACACACTCTGCTTTTGAAAAAAGAGCACTCTTCTACTCTACTGTGTTTCCTATGGGGTTCGAACAGTGAGCTTGCTCAGAACAAAAAATCTGTGCTTCCTACACAAGGGCCATATCTCGTTCAACTCTGCTTAGGACACTGACAAGAACAGTAGCTCCTCTTCAGTCCAATACACGGTACTTGCTGGGAACAGACGTGTGTGCTACTTGCGCTTTGTATGGCAATGGGATGGCAATAGTGACTCTTCTTACCAGAAAACAACTCTTGCTCGTAGGACCGCAAACTGCATGTGACTCAAATCCATTTAGCACTGGGAAACAAACGCTAGCTTGTCTTACAAGGAACACACTCTGCTTTTGAGAAAAGACTACTTTCTACTCAACTGGGTTTCCTATAGGGCCAGAACAGTGAGATTGCTCAGAACAAAAGAACTGTGCTTCCTACACACACGGGCCATATATAGTTCAATTCTGCTTAGGAAACTGACAAGAACAGTAGCTCCTCTTCAGTCCAATACACTGTACTTGCTGGGAACAGACGCGAGTGCTATTTGCACTGTGTATGGCAATGGGAGCACAATAGTGACTCTTCTTACCAGAAAAGAACACTTGCTCGTAGGACCGCAAACTGCATGTGATTCAACTCCATTTAGGACTGGGAAACAAACGCTAGCTCGCCTTACAAGAAACACACTCTGCTTTTGAGAAAAGAGCACTCTTCTTCTCTACTGTGTTTCCTTTAGGCCCAGAACAGTGAGCTTGCTCAGAACAAAAGAACTGTGCTTCCTACACACACAGGCCATATCTAGTTCAATTCTGCTAAGGAAACTGACAAGAACAGTAACTACTCTTCAGTCCAATATACTGCACTTGCTGGGAACAGACGCAAGTGCTATTTGTACAGTGTATGGCAATGGGAGGGCAATAGTGACTCTTCTTACCAGAAAACAATTCTTGCTCGTAGGAGCAGAAACTGCATGTGATTTAACTCCATTACGACTGGGAAACAAACGCTAGCTCGCCTTACAAGAAACACACTGTGCTTTTCAGAAAAGGGTACTCTTCTACTCTACTGATTTTCCTATGGGGTCCGAACAGTGAGCTTGCTCAGAACAAAAGAACTGTGCTTCCTACACACACGGGCCATATCTAGTTCAACTCTGCTTAGGAAACTGACAAGGACAGTAGCTCCACTTCAGTCAAATACACTGTACTTGCTGGGAACAGACGCGAGTGCTATTTGCACTGTGTATGGCAATGGGAGCACAATAGTGACTCTTCTTACCAGAAAAGAACACTTGCTCGTAGGACCGCAAACTGCATGTGATTCAACTCTATTTAGGACTGGGGAACAAACGCTATCTCACCTTACAAGAAACACACTCTGCTTTTGAGAAAAGAGCACTCTTCTACTCTACTGTGTTTCCTTTAGGCCCAGAACAGTGAGCTTGCTCAGAACAAAAGAACTGTGCTTCCTACACACACGGGCCATATCTAGTTCAACTCTGCTTAGGAAACTGACAAGTAGCTCCTCTAAAGTCCAATACACTGTACTTGCTGGGAACAGACGTGGGTGCTATTTGCACTGTGTGTGGCAATGGGAGCGCAGTAGTGACTTTCCTTAACAGAAAACATCTCTTGCTCGTAGGACCAGAAACTGCATATGATTCAACTCCATTTAGGACTGGGAAACAAACGCTAGCTCGTCTTACAAGAAACACACTCTGCTTTTGAGAAAAGAGCACTCTACTACTCTACTGTGTTTCATATATGAAAAGAACAGAGAGCTTGCTCAGAACAAAAGAACTGTGCTTCCTACACACACGGGCCATATATAGTTCAATTCTGCTTAGGAAACTGACAATAACAGTAGATCCTGTTCAGTCCAACACACTGTACTTGCTGGGAACAGATGCTAGTGCTTTTTGTACTGTGTATGGCAATGGAAGTGCAATAGTGACTCTACTTACCAGAAAACAACTCTTGCTCTTAGGACCAGAAACTGCATTTGATAAAACTCCATTTAGGACTGGGAAACAAACGCTAGCTCGCCTTACAAGAAACACACTCTGCCTTTGAGAAAAGAGCTCTCTTCTACTCTACTGTGTTTCCTATAGGGCCAGAACAGTGAGCTTGCTCAGAACAAAAGAACTGTGCTTCCTACACACATAGGCCATACCTGGTTCAACTCTGCTTAGGAATCTGAGAAGAAAAGTAGCTCCTCTTAAGTCCAATACTTTGTAAAGGCTGGGAACACACGCGAGTGCAATTTACAATGTGTATGGTAATGGGAGCGCAATAGTGATATTCCTTAACAGAAAACAAGTCTTGCTCTTAGGACTAAAAACTGCATGTGATTCAACTTCATTTAGAACTGCGAAAGAAACGCTAGCTTGCTTTACAAGAAACACACTCTGCTTTTGAAAAAAAAGAGACTCTTCTACTCTTCTGTGTTTCCTATAGGGCCAGAACAGTGAGCTTGCACAGAACAAAAGAAGTGTGCTTCCTACACACACGGTCATATCTAGTTCAATTCTGCTTAGGATACTGACAAGAACAGTATCTCGTCTTCTGTTAAAATACACTGTATATGCTGGGAACAGACACCAGTGCTATTTGCCCTGTGTATGACAATGGGAGCACAGTAGTGACTCTTGTTTCCAGAAAACAACTCTTGCTCATAGAACCAGAAACCTCATGTAACTCCACTCCATTTTGGACTGGGAAAGAAACACTAGCTTGCCTTACAAGAAACACATTCTGCTTTTGAGAAAAGAGCACTCTTCTACTCTACTGTGTTTCCTGTAGGGCCAGAACAGAAAGCTTGCTCAGAACAAAAGAACTGTGCTTCCTACACACACGGGCCATATCTAGTTGAATTCTGCTTAGGAAACTGACAAGAACAGTATGTCCTCTTCAGTCAAAATACACTGTATATGCTGGGAACAGACACCAGTGCTATTTGCCCTGTGTATGACAATGGGAGCGCAACAGTGACTCTTCTTATCAGAAAACAACTCTTGCTCATACGACCAGAAACTGCATGTGATTCAACTCCATTTAGGACTGGGAAACAAATGCTAGCTCGCCTTAAAAGAAACACACTCTGCTTTTGAGAAAAGAGCACCCTTCTACTGTACTGTGTTTCCTATAGGGCCAGAACAGTGAGCTTGCTCAGAACAAAAGAACTTTGCTTCCTACACACACGGGCCATATATGGTTCAACTCTGCTTAGGAAACTTACAAGAACAGTAGCTCCTCTTCAGTCCAATACACTGTACTTGCTGGGAACAGATGCAAGTGCTATTTGAACTGTGTATGGCAATGGGAGCGCAATAGTGACTTTCCTTACCAGAAAACAACTCTTGCTCGTAGGACCAGAAACTGCATGTGATTCAACTCCATTTAGAACTGGGAAACAAACGCTGGCTCGCCTTACAAGAAACACACTCTGCTTTTGAGAAAAGAGCACTCTTCTACTCTACTGTGTTTCCTATAGGGCCAAAACAGAGAGCTTGCTCAGAACAAAATAACTGTGCTTCCTACATACATGGCCATATCTAGTTCAATTCTGCTGAGGAAACTGACAAGAACAATAGATCCTTTTCAGTCCAATACACTGTACATGCTGGGAACAGACGCGAGTGCTATTTGTACTGTGTATGGCAATGGGAGCCCAATAGTGACTCTTCTTACCAAAAAACTACTCTTGCTCGTGGGACCAAAAACTGCATGTGACTCAACTCCATTTAGTACTGGGAAACAAACGCTAGCTCGCCTTACAAGAAACACACTCTGCTTTTGAGAAAAGAGCACTCTTCTACTCTACTGTGTTTCCTATGGGGTCCAAACAGTGAGCTTGCTCAGAACAAAAGAACTGTGCTTCCTACAAACACGGGCCATATCTAGTTCAACTCTGATTAGGAAACTGACAAGAACAGTAGCTCCTCTTCATTCCAATACACTGTACTTGCTGGAAACAGACGCCAGTGCTATTTGCAGTGTGTATGGCAATGGGAGCGCAATAGTGACTCTTCTTACCAGAAAAAACTCTTGCTCTTAGGACCACAAAGTGCATGTGACTCAACTCCATTTAGGACTGGGAAACAAACGCTAGCTCTGCTCACAAGAAACACACTCTGCTTTTGAGAAAAGAGCACTCTTCTACTCTACTGTGCTTCCTATAGGGCCAGAACAGTGTGCTTTCTCAGAACAAAAGAACTGTGTTTCCTACACACACGGGACATATCTATTTCAACTCCTCTTAGGAAAATGACAAGAACAGTATGTCCTCTTCAGTCCAATACACTGTACTTGCTGGGAACAGACGCGAGTGCTATTTTCACTATGTATGGCAATGGGTGCGCAATAGTGACTTTCCTTAAGAGAAAACAACTCTTGCTCATAGGACCAGAAACTGCATGTGATTCAACTCCATTTAGGACTGGGAAACAAACGCTAGCTCGCCTTACAAGAAACACACTCTGCTTTTGAGAAAAGAGCACCCTTCTACTGTACTGTGCTTCCCATAGGGCCAGAACAGTGAGCTTGATCAGAACAAGAGAACTGTCCTTCCTACACACACGGCCATATCTAGTTCAATTCTGCTTAGGAAACTTACTAGAACAGTAGATCCTCTTCAGTCCAATAGACTGTACATGCTGGGAACAGACGCGAGTGCTATTTGCCCTGTGTATGACAATGGGAGCACAATAGTGACTCTTCTTACCAGAAAACAGCTCTTGCTCGTTGGACAAGAAACTGCATGGGATTCAACTCCATTTAGGACTGGGAAACAAACTCTAGCTTGCCTTACAAGAAACACACTCTGCTTTTGAGAAAAGAGCACTCTTCTACTCTACTGTGTTTCCTATGGGGTCCGAACAGTGAGCTTGCTCAGAACAAAAGAACTGTGCTTCCTATACACATGGGCCATATCTAATTCAACTCTGCTTAGGAAACTGACAGGAACAGTAGCTCCTCTTCAGTCCAATACAGTGTATTTGCTGGGAACAGACGCGTGTGCTATTTGCCCTGTGTATGGCAATGGGAGCGCAATAGAGACTCTTCTTACCAGAAAACAACTCTTGCTCATAGGACCACAAACTGCATGTACTCAACTCCATTTAGGACAGGGAAACAAACGCTATCTCACCTTCCAAGAAACACACTCTGCTTTTGAGAAAAGAGCACTCTTCTACTCTACTGTGTTTCCTATGGGGTCCGAACAGTGAGCTAGCTCAGAACAAAAGAACTGTGCTTCCTACACACGGCCATATCTAATTCAATTCTGCTTAGGAACCTGACAAGAACAGTAGATCCTCTTCAGTTCAATACATTGTACATGCTGGGAACCGATGCCAGTGCTATTTGCCCTGTGTATGACAATGGGAGCACAATAGTGACTCTTCTTACAAGAAAAAAACTCTTGCTCGTAGGACCAAAAATTGCATGTGATTCAAATCCATTTAGGACTGGGAAACAAACGCTAGCTCGCCTTACAAGAAACACACTCTGCTTTTGAGAAAAGAGCACTCTTCTACTCCATTGTGTTTCCTATGGGGTCCGAACAGTGAGCTTGCTGAGAACAAAAGAACTGTGCTTCCTACACACACGGCCATATCTAGTTCAATTCTGCTTAGGAAACTGACAAGAACAGTAGATTCTCTTCAGTCCAATACACTGTACATGCTGGGAACAGACGCCAGTGCTATTTGCCCTGTGTATGACAATGGGAGCGCAATATTTACTCTTCTACCCAAAAACAACTCTGGCCCGTAGGACCAGAAACTGCATGTGATTCCACTCCATTTTGTATTGGGAAACAAACGCTAGCTCGCCTTACAAGAAACACACTCTGCTTTTGAGAAAAGAGCACTCTTCTACTCTACTGTGTTTCCTATGGGGACCGAACAGTGAGCTAGCTCAGAACAAAAGAACTGTGCTTCCTACACACACGGGCCATATCTAGTTCAACTCTGCTTAGAAAACTGACAAGAACAGTAGCTGCTCTTCAGTACAATACACTGTACTTGCTGGGATCAGACGCGAGTGCTATTTGCACTGTGTATGGCAATGGGAGCACAATAGTCACTCTTCTTACCAGAAAACAACTCTTGCTCATAGAACCAGAAACTGCGTGGGATTCAACTCCATTTTTGACTGGGAAGCAAATACTAGCTCGCCTTTCAAGAAACACAATCTAATTTTGAGAAAAGAGCACTCATCTACTCTACTGTGTTTCCTATGGTGTCTGCACAGTGTGGTTTCTCAGAACAAAAAACTGTGTTTCCTACACACACGGGACATATCTAGTTCAACTCCTCTTAGGAAAATGACAAGAACAGTAGCTCCTCTTCAGTCCAATACACTGTACTTGCTGGGAACAGACGTGAGTGCTATTTGCACTGTGTATGGCAAAAGGAGCGCAATAGTGATTTTCCTTACTAGAAAACAACTCTTGCTGGTAGGACCAAAAACTGCATGTGATTCAACTCCATTTAGGACTGGGAAACAAACGCTAGCTCGCCTTACAAGAAACACACTCTGCTTTTGAGAAAAGAGCACTCTTCTACTCTACTGTGTTTCCTATAAGGCCAGAACAGTAAGCTTGCACAGAACAAAAGAAGTGTGCTTCCTACACACGCGGGCCATATCTAGTTCAACTCTGCTTAGAAAACCGACAAGAACAGTATACCCTCTTCAGTCAAATACACTGCACATGCTGGGAAAAGACACCAGTGCTATTTGCCCTGTGTATGACAATGGGAGCGCAATAGTGTCTCTTCTTACCAGAAAACAACTCTTGCTCGTAGGACCAGAAACTGCATGTGACTCAACTCCATTTAGGACTGGGAAAGAAACGCTAGCTCGCCTTACAAGAAACACACTCTGCTTTTGAAAAAAGAGCACTCTTCTACTCTACTGTGTTTCCTATATGGCCACAACAGTGAACTTGCTCAGAACAAAAGAACTGTGCTTCCTACACACAGGGGCCATATCTAGTTCAACTCTGCTTAGGAAACTGACAAGAACAGTAGCTCCTCTTCAGTCCAATACTCTGTACATGCAGGGAACAGACGCGAGTGCTATTTGCTCTGAGTATGGCAATGAGAGCACAATAGTGACTCTTCTTACAAGAAAAAAACTCTTGCTCGTAGGACCAGAAACTGCACGGGATTCAATTCCATTTCTGACTGGCAAACAAACACTAGCTTGCCTTTCAATAAACACTCTGCTTTTGAGAAAAAAGCACTGTTCTACTCTACTGTGTTTCCTATGGGGTCCGAACAGTGAGCTTGCTCAGAACAAAAGAACTGTGCTTTCTACACACATGGCCATATCTAGTTCAATTCTACTTAGGAACCTGACAAGAACAGTAGATACTCTTCAGTCAAATACACTGTACTTGCTGGGAACCAAGGCCAGTGCTATTTGCCCTGTGTATGAAAATGGGAGTGCACTAGTGACTCTTCTTACCAGAAAACAAATCTTGCTCATAAGACCAGAAAATGCATGTGATTCAACTCCATTTAGGACAGGGAAACAAATGCTAGCTCGCCTTACAAGAAACACACTCTGCTTTTGAGAAAAGAGCACTCTCCTACTCTACTGTGTTTCCTATGGGGTCCAAACAGTGAGCTTGCTCAGAAAAAAAGAACTGTGCTTCCTACACACACGTGCCATATCTAGTTCAACTCTGCTTAGGAAACTGACAAGAACAGTAGCTCCTTTTCAGTCCAATACACTGTACTTGCTGGAAACAGACGCGAGTGCTACTTGCACTGTATGGCAAAGGGAGCGCAATAGTGACTTTCCTTACTAGAAAACAACTCTTGCTGGTAGGACCAAAAACTGCATGTGATTCAACTCCATTTAGGAATGGGAAAAGAACGCTAGATCGCCTTACAAGAAACACACTCTGCTTTTGAGAAAAGAGCACTCTTCTACTCTACTGTGTTTCCTATAGGGCCAGAACAGAGAGCTTGCTCAGAACAAAAGAACTGTGCTTCCTACATACAGGGCCATATCTAGTTCAATTCTGCTTAGGAAACTGACAAGAACAACAGATCCTTTTCAGTACAATACACTGTAAATGCTGGGAACAGACGCGAGTGCTATTAGCACTGTGTATTACAATGGGAGCGCAATAGTGACTCTTCTTACCAGAAAAAAACTCTTGCTCGTAGGACCAGAAACTGCATGTGATTCAACTCCATATAGGACTGGGAAAAAAACACTAGCTGGCCTTACAAGAAACACACTCTGCTTTTGAGAAAAGAGCACTCTTCTACTCTACTGTGTTTCCTATAGGGCCAGAACAGAGAGCTTGCTCAGAACAAAAGAACTGTGCTTCCTACATACACGGCCATATCTAGAACAATTCTGCTTAGGAAACTGACAAGTACAATAGATCCTTTTCAGTCCAATACACTGTACATACTGGGAACAGGCGCGAGTGCTATTTCCACTACCTAAGGCAATGGGAGCGCAATAGTGACTTTCCTTACCAGAAAACAACTCTTGCTCGTAGGACCAGAAACTGCATGTGATTCAACTCCATTTAGGACTGGGAAACAAACGCTAGCTCACCTTACAAGAAACACACTCTGCTTTTGAGAAAAGAGCACTCTTCTACTCTACTGTGTTTCCTATGGGGTCCGAACAGTGAGCTTGCTCAGAACAAAAGAACTGTGCTTCCTACACACACGGGCTGTATCTAGTTCAACTCTGCTTAGGAAACTGACAAGAACAGTAGCTCCTCTTCAGACTAATACACTGTACTTGCTGGAAACAGACACGAGTGCTATTTGCACTGTGTATGGCAAAGGGAGTGCAATAGTGACTTTCCTTACCAGAAAACAACTCTTGATGGTAGGACCAAAAACTGCATGTGATTCAACTCCATTTTGGACTGGGAAACAAACGCTAGCTCGCCTTACAAGAAAAACACTCTGCTTTTGAAAAAGAGCAGTCTTCTTCTCTACTGTGTTTCCTATAGGGCCTGAACAGAGAGCTTGCTCAGAAAAAAAGAACTGTGCTTCCTACATACACGGCCATATCTTTTTCAATTCTGCTTAGGAAACTGACAAGAACAATAGATCCTTTTCAGTCCAATACACTGTACATGCTGGGAACAGACGCCAGTGCTTTTTGTACTGTGTATGGCAATGGGAGCCCAATAGTGACTCTTAGTACCAGAAAACAAATCTTGCTCGTAGGACCAGAAACTGCATGTGATTCAACTCCATTTAGGACTGGGAAACAAACGCTAGCTCACCTTACAAGAAACACACTCTGCTTTTGAGAAAAGAGCACTCTTCTACTCTACTGTGTTTCCTATGGGGTCCGAACAGTGAGCTTGCTCAGAACAAAAGAACTGTGCTTCCTACACACACGGGCTGTATCTAGTTCAACTCTGCTTAGGAAACTGACAAGAACAGTAGCTCCTCTTCAGACTAATACACTGTACTTGCTTGAAACAGACGCGAGTGCTACTTGCACTGTGTATGGCAAAGGGAGCACAATAGTGACTTTCTTTACCAGAAAACAACTCTTGCTGGTAGGACCAAAAACTGCATGCGATTCAACTCCATTTAGGACTGGGAAACAAACGCTAGCTCGCCTTACAAGAAAAACACTCTGCTTTTGAAAAAGAGCACTCTTCTACTCTACTGTGTTTCCTATAGGGCCTGAACAGAGAGCTTGCTCAGAACAAAAGAACTGTGCTTCCTACATACATGGCCATATCTAGTTCAATTCTGCTTAGGAAACTGACAAGAACAATAGATCCTTTTCAGTCCAATACACTGTACATGCTGAGAACAGACGCGAGTGCTATTTGCCCTGTGTATGACAATGGGAGCGCAATAGTGACTCTTAGTACCAGAAAACAAATCTTGCTTGTAGGAGCAGAAACTGCATGTGATTCAACTCCATTTAGGACTGGGAAACAAACGCTAGCTCGCCTTACAAGAAACAGACTCTACTTTTGAGAAAAGAGCACTCTCCTACTCTACTGTGTTTCCTATAGGGTCCGAACAGTGAGTTGCTCAGAAAAAAAGAACTGTGCTTCCTACACACACGTGCCATATGTAGTTCAACCCTGCTTATGAAACTGACAAGAACAGTAGCTCCTCTTCAGTCCAATACACTGTACTTGCTGGGAACAGGCGCGAGTGCTATTTGCACTGTGTATGGCAAAGGGAGCGCAATAGTGACTTTCCTTACCAGAAAACAACTCTTGCTGGTAGGACCAAAAACTGCATGTGATTCAACTCCATTTAGGACTGGGAAACAAACGCTAGCTCGCCTTACAAGAAACACACTCTGCTTTTGAGAAAAGAGCACTCTTCTACTCTACTGTGTTTCCTCTAGGGCCAGAAGAGAGAGCTTGCTCAGAACAAAAGAACTGTGCTTCCTACATACACGGCCATATCTAGTTCAATTCTGCTTAGGAAACTGACAAGAACAATAGATCCTTTTCAGTCCAATACACTGTACATGCTGGGAACAGACATGAGTGCTATTTGCACTATGTAAGGCAATGGGAGCGCAATAGTGACTTTCCTTACCAGAAAACAATTCTTGCTCGTAGGACCAGAAACTGCATGTGATTCAACTCCATTTAGGACTGGGAAACAAACACTAGCTCACCTTACAAGAAACACACTCTGCTTTTGAGAAAAGAGCACTCTTCTACTCTACTGTGTTTCCTATGGGGTCCGAACAGTGAGCTTGTTCAGAACAAAAGAACTGTGCTTCCTACACACACGGGCTGTATCTAGTTCACCTCTGCTTAGGAAACTGACAAGAACAGTAGCTCCTCTTTAGTCCAATACACTGTACTTGCTGGAAACAGACACGAGTGCTATTTGCACTGTGTATGGCAAAGGGAGTGCAATAGTGACTTTCCTTACCAGAAAACAACTCTTGCTGGTAGGACCAAAAACTGCATGTGATTCAACTCCATTTTGGACTGGGAAACAAACGCTAGCTCGCCTTACAAGAAAAACACTCAGCTTTTGAAAAAGAGCAGTCTTCTTCTCTACTGTGTTTCCTATAGGGCCTGAACAGAGAGCTTGCTCAGAAAAAAAGAACTGTGCTTCCTACATACACGGCCATATCTTTTTCAATTCTGCTTAGGAAACTGACAAGAACAATAGATCCTTTTCAGTCCAATACACTGTACATGCTGGGAACAGACGCCAGTGCTTTTTGTACTGTGTATGGCAATGGGAGCCCAATAGTGACTCTTCTTACGAGAAAACTACTCTTGCTCGTAGGACCAAAAACTGCATGTGACTCAACTCCATTTAGGACTGGGAAACAAACGCTAGCTTGCCGTACAAGAAACACACTCTGCTTTTGAGAACAGAGCACTCTTCTACTCTACTGTGTTTCCTATAGGGTCCAAACAGTGAGCTTGCTCTAAACAAAAGAACTGTGCTTCCTACACACACGGCCATATCTAGTTCAATTCTGCTTAGGAACCTGACAAGAACAGTAGATCCTCTTCAGTCCAATAACCTGTACTTGCTGGGAACAGACGCCAGTGCTATTTGTCCCGTGTATGGCAATGGCAGCGCAATAGTGACTATTCTTACCATAAAAGAACTATTGCTCGTAGGATTAGAAACTGCATGTGATTCAACTCCATTTAGGACTGGGAAACAAACGCTAGCTCGCCTTTCAAGAAACACACTCTGCTTTTGAGAAAAGAGCACTCTTTTACTCTACTGTGTTTACTAGGGGGCCAGAACAGAGAGATTGCTCAGAACAAAAGAACTGTGCTTCCTACATACAGGGCCATATCTCGTTAAATTCTGCTTAGGAAACTGACAAGAAAATAAATCCTTTTCTGTCCAATACACTGTACATGCTGGGAATAGACACGAGCGCTATTTGCCCTGTGAATGACAATGGGAGCGCAATAGTGACTCTTCTTACCAGAAAACAACTCTTGCTCGTAGGACCAGAAACTGCATGTGATTCAACTCCATATAGGACTGGGAAAAAAACACTAGCTGGCCTTACAAGAAACACACTCTGCTTTTGAGAAAAGAGCACTCTTCTACTCTACTGTGTTTCCAATGGTGTCCGAACAGTGAGCTTTATCAGAACAAGAGAATTGTGCTTCCTACATACACGGGCCATATCTAGTTCAACTCTGCTTAGAAAACTGACAAGAACAGTAGCTCCTCTTCAGTCCAATACACTGTACTTGCTGGGAACAGACGCGAGTGCTATTTGCACTGTGTATGGCAATGAGAGCACAGTAGTGACATTCCTTACCAGAAAACAACTCTTGCTCATAGGAAAAAAAACTGCGTTTGATTCAACTCCATTTAGAACTGGGAAATAAATGCTAGCTCGCCTTACAAGAAACACACTCTGCTTTTGAGAAAAGAGCACTCTTCTACTCTACTGTGTTTCCTATAGGGCCAGAACAGTAAGCTTGCACAGAAAAAAAGAAGTGTGCTTCCTACGCACACGGCCATATCTAGTTCAATTCTGCTTAGGAACCTGACAAGAACAGTATACCCTCTTCAGTCCAATACACTGTACTTGCTGGGAACCAATGCCAGTGCTATTTGCCCTGTGTATGACAATGGGAGCGCAATAGTGTCTCTTCTTACCAGAAAACAAATCTTGCTCGTAGGACCAGAAAGTGCATGTGATTCAACTCCATTTAGGACTGGGAAACAAACGCTAGCTCGCCTTACAAGAAACACACTCTGCTTTTGAGAAAAGAGCACTCTCCTACTCTACTGTGTTTCCTATGGTGTCCGAACAGTGAGCTTGCTCAGAAAAAAAGAACTGTGCTTCCTACACACACGTGCCATATCTAGTTCAACTCTGCTTAGGAAACTGACAAGAACAGTAGCTCCTCTTCAGTCCAATACACTGTACTTGCTGGAAACAGACGCGAGTGCTATTTGTACTGTGTATGGCAAAGGGAGCGCAATAGTGACTTTCCTTACTAGAAAACAACTCTTGCTGGTAGGACCAAAAACTGCATGTGATTCAACTCCATTTAGGACTGGGAAACAAACGCTAGCTCGCCTTACAAGAAACACACTCTGCTTTTGAGAAAAGAGCACAATTCTACTCTACTGTGTTTCCTATGGGGTCCGAACAGTGAGCTTGCTCAGAACAAAAGAACTGTGCTTCCTACACACACGGGCTGTATCTAGTTCAACTCTGCTTAGGAAACTGACAAGAACAGTAGCTCCTCTTCAGACTAATACACTGTACTTGCTGGAAACAGACGCGAGTGCTATTTGCACTGTGTATGGCAAACGGAGCGCAATAGTGACTTTCCTTACCAGAAAACAACTCTTGCTGGTAGGACCAAAAACTGCATGTGATTCAACTCCATTTAGGACTGGTAAACAAACGCTAGCTCGCCTTACAAGAAAAACACTCTGCTTTTGAAAAAGAACACTCTTATACTCTACTGTGTTTCCTGTAGGGCCTGAACAGAGAGCTTGCTCAGAACAAAAGAACTGTGCTTCCTACATACACGGCCATATCTAGTTCAATTCTGCTTAGGAAACTGACAAGAACAATAGATCCTTTTCAGTCCAATACACTGTACATGCTGGGAACAGACTCGAGTGATATTTGCCCTGTGTATGACAATGGGAGCGCAATAGTGACTCTTAGTACCAGAAAACAAATCTTGCTCGTAGGACCAGAAACTGCATGTGATTCAACTCCATTTAGGACTGGGAAACAAATGCTAGCTCGCCTTACAAGAAACAGACTCTGCTTTTGAGAAAAGAGCACTCTCCTACTCTACTGTGTTTCCTATAGGGTCCGAACAGTGAGCTTGCTCAGAACAAAAGAACTGTGCTTCCTACACACACGTGCCATATGTAGTTCAACCCTGCTTAGGAAACTGACAAGAACAGTAGCTCCTTTTCAGTCCAATACACTGTACTTGCTGGAAACAGACGCGAGTGCTACTTGCACTGTATGGCAAAGGGAGCGCAATAGTGACTTTCCTTACTAGAAAACAACTCTTGCTGGTAGGACCAAAAACTGCATGTGATTCAACTCCATTTAGGAATGGGAAAAGAACGCTAGATCGCCTTACAAGAAACACACTCTGCTTTTGAGAAAAGAGCACTCTTCTACTCTACTGTGTTTCCTATAGGGCCAGAACAGAGAGCTTGCTCAGAACAAAAGAACTGTGCTTCCTACATACAGGGCCATATCTAGTTCAATTCTGCTTAGGAAACTGACAAGAACAACAGATCGTTTTCAGTCCAATACACTGTAAATGCTGGGAACAGACGCGAGTGCTATTTGCCCTGTGTATGACAATGGGAGCGCTATAGTGACTCTTCTTACCAGAAAAAAACTCTTGCTCGTAGGACCAGAAACTGCATGTGATTCAACTCCATATAGGACTGGGAAAAAAACACTAGCTGGCCTTACAAGAAACACACTCTGCTTTTGAGAAAAGAGCACTCTTCTACTCTACTGTGTTTCCTATAGGGCCAGAACAGAGAGCTTGCTCAGAAAAAAAGAACTGTGCTTCCTACATACACGGCCATATCTAGAACAATTCTGCTTAGGAAACTGACAAGTACAATAGATCCTTTTCAGTCCAATACACTGTACATGCTGGGAACAGACGCGAGTGCTATTTCCACTACCTAAGGCAATGGGAGCGCAATAGTGACTTTCCTTACCAGAAAACAACTCTTGCTCGTAGGACCAGAAACTGCATGTGATTCAACTCCATTTAGGACTGGGAAACAAACGCTAGCTCACCTTACAAGAAACACACTCTGCTTTTGAGAAAAGAGCACTCTTCTACTCTACTGTGTTTCCTATGGGGTCCGAACAGTGAGCTTGCTCAGAACAAAAGAACTGTGCTTCCTACACACACGGGCTGTATCTAGTTCAACTCTGCTTAGGAAACTGACAAGAACAGTAGCTCCTCTTCAGACTAATACACTGTACTTGCTGGAAACAGACGCGAGTGCTACTTGCACTGTGTATGGCAAAGGGAGCGCAATAGTGACTTTCTTTACCAGAAAACAACTCTTGCTGGTAGGACCAAAAACTGCATGTGATTCAACTCCATTTAGGACTGGGAAACAAACGCTAGCTCGCCTTACAAGAAAAACACTCTGCTTTTGAAAAAGAGCACTCTTCTACTCTACTGTGTTTCCTATAGGGCCTGAACAGAGAGCTTGCTCAGAACAAAAGAACTGTGCTTCCTACATACATGGCCATATCTAGTTCAATTCTGCTTAGGAAACTGACAAGAACAATAGATCCTTTTCAGTCCAATACACTGTACATGCTGAGAACAGACGCGAGTGCTATTTGCCCTGTGTATGACAATGGGAGCACAATAGTGACTCTTAGTACCAGAAAACAAATCTTGCTTGTAGGACCAGAAACTGCATGTGATTCAACTCCATTTAGGACTGGGAAACAAACGCTAGCTCGCCTTACAAGAAACAGACTCTGCTTTTGAGAAAAGAGCACTCTCCTACTCTACAGTGTTTCCTATAGGGTCCGAACAGTGAGCTTGCTCAGAACAAAAGAACTGTGCTTCCTACACACACGGGCAGTATCTAGTTCACCTCTGCTTAGGAAACTGACAAGAACAGTAGCTCCTCTTCAGTCCAATACACTGTACTTGCTGGAAACAGATACGAGTGCTATTTGCACTGTGTATGGCAAAGGGAGTGCAATAGTGACTTTCCTTACCAGAAAACAACTCTTGCTGGTAGGACCAAAAACTGCATGCGATTCAACTCCATTTAGGACTGGGAAACAAACGCTAGCTCGCCTTACAAGAAAAACACTCTGCTTTTGAAAAAGAGCACTCTTCTACTCTACTGTGTTTCCTATAGGGCCTGAACAGAGAGCTTGCTCAGAACAAAAGAACTGTGCTTCCTACATACATGGCCATATCTAGTTCAATTCTGCTTAGGAAACTGACAAGAACAATAGATCCTTTTCAGTCCAATACACTGTACATGCTGAGAACAGACGCGAGTGCTATTTGCCCTGTGTATGACAATGGGAGCGCAATAGTGACTCTTAGTACCAGAAAACAAATCTTGCTTGTAGGAGCAGAAACTGCATGTGATTCAACTCCATTTAGGACTGGGAAACAAACGCTAGCTCGCCTTACAAGAAACAGACTCTACTTTTGAGAAAAGAGCACTCTCCTACTCTACTGTGTTTCCTATAGGGTCCGAACAGTGAGTTGCTCAGAAAAAAAGAACTGTGCTTCCTACACACACGTGCCATATGTAGTTCAACCCTGCTTATAAAACTGACAAGAACAGTAGCTCCTCTTCAGTCCAATACACTGTACTTGCTGGGAACAGGCGCGAGTGCTATT
Organism: Peromyscus eremicus; assembly: GCF_949786415.1. Taxonomy (NCBI): domain Eukaryota; kingdom Metazoa; phylum Chordata; class Mammalia; order Rodentia; family Cricetidae; genus Peromyscus; species Peromyscus eremicus. The sequence goes on from NW_026736432.1 coordinate 23,362, forward strand.
TGCACTGTGTATGGCAAAGGAAGCGCAATAGTGACTTTCCTTACCAGAAAACAACTCTTGCTGGTAGGACCAAAAACTGCATGTGATTCAACTCCATTTAGGACTGGGAAACAAACGCTAGCTCGCCTTACAAGAAACACACTCTGCTTTTGAGAAAAGAGCACTCTTCTACTCTACTGTGTTTCCTCTAGGGCCAGAACAGAGAGCTTGCTCAGAACAAAAGAACTGTGCTTCCTACATACACGGCCATATCTAGTTCAATTCTGCTTAGGAAACTGACAAGAACAATAGATCCTTTTCAGTCCAATACACTGTACATGCTGGGAACAGACATGAGTGCTATTTGCACTATGTAAGGCAATGGGAGCGCAATAGTGACTTTCCTTACCAGAAAACAATTCTTGCTCGTAGGACCAGAAACTGCATGTGATTCAACTCCATTTAGGACTGGGAAACAAACACTAGCTCACCTTACAAGAAACACACTCTGCTTTTGAGAAAAGAGCACTCTTCTACTCTACTGTGTTTCCTATGGGGTCCGAACAGTGAGCTTGCTCAGAACAAAAGAACTGTGCTTCCTACACACACGGGCTGTATCTAGTTCACCTCTGCTTAGGAAACTGACAAGAACAGTAGCTCCTCTTTAGTCCAATACACTGTACTTGCTGGAAACAGACACGAGTGCTATTTGCACTGTGTATGGCAAAGGGAGTGCAATAGTGACTTTCCTTACCAGAAAACAACTCTTGCTGGTAGGACCAAAAACTGCATGTGATTCAACTCCATTTTGGACTGGGAAACAAACGCTAGCTCGCCTTACAAGAAAAACACTCAGCTTTTGAAAAAGAGCAGTCTTCTTCTCTACTGTGTTTCCTATAGGGCCTGAACAGAGAGCTTGCTCAGAAAAAAAGAACTGTGCTTCCTACATACACGGCCATATCTTTTTCAATTCTGCTTAGGAAACTGACAAGAACAATAGATCCTTTTCAGTCCAATACACTGTACATGCTGGGAACAGACGCCAGTGCTTTTTGTACTGTGTATGGCAATGGGAGCCCAATAGTGACTCTTCTTACGAGAAAACTACTCTTGCTCGTAGGACCAAAAACTGCATGTGACTCAACTCCATTTAGGACTGGGAAACAAACGCTAGCTTGCCGTACAAGAAACACACTCTGCTTTTGAGAACAGAGCACTCTTCTACTCTACTGTGTTTCCTATAGGGTCCAAACAGTGAGCTTGCTCTAAACAAAAGAACTGTGCTTCCTACACACACGGCCATATCTAGTTCAATTCTGCTTAGGAACCTGACAAGAACAGTAGATCCTCTTCAGTCCAATAACCTGTACTTGCTGGGAACAGACGCCAGTGCTATTTGTCCCGTGTATGGCAATGGCAGCGCAATAGTGACTATTCTTACCATAAAAGAACTATTGCTCGTAGGATTAGAAACTGCATGTGATTCAACTCCATTTAGGACTGGGAAACAAACGCTAGCTCGCCTTTCAAGAAACACACTCTGCTTTTGAGAAAAGAGCACTCTTCTACTCTACTGTGTTTACTAGGGGGCCAGAACAGAGAGATTGCTCAGAACAAAAGAACTGTGCTTCCTACATACAGGGCCATATCTCGTTAAATTCTGCTTAGGAAACTGACAAGAAAATAAATCCTTTTCTGTCCAATACACTGTACATGCTGGGAATAGACGCGAGCGCTATTTGCCCTGTGAATGACAATGGGAGCGCAATAGTGACTCTTCTTACCAGAAAACAACTCTTGCTCGTAGGACCAGAAACTGCATGTGATTCAACTCCATATAGGACTGGGAAAAAAACACTAGCTGGCCTTACAAGAAACACACTCTGCTTTTGAGAAAAGAGCACTCTTCTACTCTACTGTGTTTCCAATGGTGTCCGAACAGTGAGCTTTATCAGAACAAGAGAATTGTGCTTCCTACATACACGGGCCATATCTAGTTCAACTCTGCTTAGAAAACTGACAAGAACAGTAGCTCCTCTTCAGTCCAATACACTGTACTTGCTGGGAACAGACGCGAGTGCTATTTGCACTGTGTATGGCAATGAGAGCACAGTAGTGACATTCCTTACCAGAAAACAACTCTTGCTCATAGGAAAAAAAACTGCGTTTGATTCAACTCCATTTAGAACTGGGAAATAAATGCTAGCTCGCCTTACAAGAAACACACTCTGCTTTTGAGAAAAGAGCACTCTTCTACTCTACTGTGTTTCCTATAGGGCCAGAACAGTAAGCTTGCACAGAAAAAAAGAAGTGTGCTTCCTACGCACACGGCCATATCTAGTTCAATTCTGCTTAGGAACCTGACAAGAACAGTATACCCTCTTCAGTCCAATACACTGTACTTGCTGGGAACCAATGCCAGTGCTATTTGCCCTGTGTATGACAATGGGAGCGCAATAGTGTCTCTTCTTACCAGAAAACAAATCTTGCTCGTAGGACCAGAAAGTGCATGTGATTCAACTCCATTTAGGACTGGGAAACAAACGCTAGCTCGCCTTACAAGAAACACACTCTGCTTTTGAGAAAAGAGCACTCTCCTACTCTACTGTGTTTCCTATGGTGTCCGAACAGTGAGCTTGCTCAGAAAAAAAGAACTGTGCTTCCTACACACACGTGCCATATCTAGTTCAACTCTGCTTAGGAAACTGACAAGAACAGTAGCTCCTCTTCAGTCCAATACACTGTACTTGCTGGAAACAGACGCGAGTGCTATTTGTACTGTGTATGGCAAAGGGAGCGCAATAGTGACTTTCCTTACTAGAAAACAACTCTTGCTGGTAGGACCAAAAACTGCATGTGATTCAACTCCATTTAGGACTGGGAAACAAACGCTAGCTCGCCTTACAAGAAACACACTCTGCTTTTGAGAAAAGAGCACAATTCTACTCTACTGTGTTTCCTATGGGGTCCGAACAGTGAGCTTGCTCAGAACAAAAGAACTGTGCTTCCTACACACACGGGCTGTATCTAGTTCAACTCTGCTTAGGAAACTGACAAGAACAGTAGCTCCTCTTCAGACTAATACACTGTACTTGCTGGAAACAGACGCGAGTGCTATTTGCACTGTGTATGGCAAACGGAGCGCAATAGTGACTTTCCTTACCAGAAAACAACTCTTGCTGGTAGGACCAAAAACTGCATGTGATTCAACTCCATTTAGGACTGGTAAACAAACGCTAGCTCGCCTTACAAGAAAAACACTCTGCTTTTGAAAAAGAACACTCTTATACTCTACTGTGTTTCCTGTAGGGCCTGAACAGAGAGCTTGCTCAGAACAAAAGAACTGTGCTTCCTACATACACGGCCATATCTAGTTCAATTCTGCTTAGGAAACTGACAAGAACAATAGATCCTTTTCAGTCCAATACACTGTACATGCTGGGAACAGACTCGAGTGATATTTGCCCTGTGTATGACAATGGGAGCGCAATAGTGACTCTTAGTACCAGAAAACAAATCTTGCTCGTAGGACCAGAAACTGCATGTGATTCAACTCCATTTAGGACTGGGAAACAAATGCTAGCTCGCCTTACAAGAAACAGACTCTGCTTTTGAGAAAAGAGCACTCTCCTACTCTACTGTGTTTCCTATAGGGTCCGAACAGTGAGCTTGCTCAGAACAAAAGAACTGTGCTTCCTACACACACGTGCCATATGTAGTTCAACCCTGCTTAGGAAACTGACAAGAACAGTAGCTCCTTTTCAGTCCAATACACTGTACTTGCTGGAAACAGACGCGAGTGCTACTTGCACTGTATGGCAAAGGGAGCGCAATAGTGACTTTCCTTACTAGAAAACAACTCTTGCTGGTAGGACCAAAAACTGCATGTGATTCAACTCCATTTAGGAATGGGAAAAGAACGCTAGATCGCCTTACAAGAAACACACTCTGCTTTTGAGAAAAGAGCACTCTTCTACTCTACTGTGTTTCCTATAGGGCCAGAACAGAGAGCTTGCTCAGAACAAAAGAACTGTGCTTCCTACATACAGGGCCATATCTAGTTCAATTCTGCTTAGGAAACTGACAAGAACAACAGATCGTTTTCAGTCCAATACACTGTAAATGCTGGGAACAGACGCGAGTGCTATTTGCCCTGTGTATGACAATGGGAGCGCTATAGTGACTCTTCTTACCAGAAAAAAACTCTTGCTCGTAGGACCAGAAACTGCATGTGATTCAACTCCATATAGGACTGGGAAAAAAACACTAGCTGGCCTTACAAGAAACACACTCTGCTTTTGAGAAAAGAGCACTCTTCTACTCTACTGTGTTTCCTATAGGGCCAGAACAGAGAGCTTGCTCAGAAAAAAAGAACTGTGCTTCCTACATACACGGCCATATCTAGAACAATTCTGCTTAGGAAACTGACAAGTACAATAGATCCTTTTCAGTCCAATACACTGTACATGCTGGGAACAGACGCGAGTGCTATTTCCACTACCTAAGGCAATGGGAGCGCAATAGTGACTTTCCTTACCAGAAAACAACTCTTGCTCGTAGGACCAGAAACTGCATGTGATTCAACTCCATTTAGGACTGGGAAACAAACGCTAGCTCACCTTACAAGAAACACACTCTGCTTTTGAGAAAAGAGCACTCTTCTACTCTACTGTGTTTCCTATGGGGTCCGAACAGTGAGCTTGCTCAGAACAAAAGAACTGTGCTTCCTACACACACGGGCTGTATCTAGTTCAACTCTGCTTAGGAAACTGACAAGAACAGTAGCTCCTCTTCAGACTAATACACTGTACTTGCTGGAAACAGACGCGAGTGCTACTTGCACTGTGTATGGCAAAGGGAGCGCAATAGTGACTTTCTTTACCAGAAAACAACTCTTGCTGGTAGGACCAAAAACTGCATGTGATTCAACTCCATTTAGGACTGGGAAACAAACGCTAGCTCGCCTTACAAGAAAAACACTCTGCTTTTGAAAAAGAGCACTCTTCTACTCTACTGTGTTTCCTATAGGGCCTGAACAGAGAGCTTGCTCAGAACAAAAGAACTGTGCTTCCTACATACATGGCCATATCTAGTTCAATTCTGCTTAGGAAACTGACAAGAACAATAGATCCTTTTCAGTCCAATACACTGTACATGCTGAGAACAGACGCGAGTGCTATTTGCCCTGTGTATGACAATGGGAGCACAATAGTGACTCTTAGTACCAGAAAACAAATCTTGCTTGTAGGACCAGAAACTGCATGTGATTCAACTCCATTTAGGACTGGGAAACAAACGCTAGCTCGCCTTACAAGAAACAGACTCTGCTTTTGAGAAAAGAGCACTCTCCTACTCTACAGTGTTTCCTATAGGGTCCGAACAGTGAGCTTGCTCAGAACAAAAGAACTGTGCTTCCTACACACACGGGCAGTATCTAGTTCACCTCTGCTTAGGAAACTGACAAGAACAGTAGCTCCTCTTCAGTCCAATACACTGTACTTGCTGGAAACAGATACGAGTGCTATTTGCACTGTGTATGGCAAAGGGAGTGCAATAGTGACTTTCCTTACCAGAAAACAACTCTTGCTGGTAGGACCAAAAACTGCATGCGATTCAACTCCATTTAGGACTGGGAAACAAACGCTAGCTCGCCTTACAAGAAAAACACTCTGCTTTTGAAAAAGAGCACTCTTCTACTCTACTGTGTTTCCTATAGGGCCTGAACAGAGAGCTTGCTCAGAACAAAAGAACTGTGCTTCCTACATACATGGCCATATCTAGTTCAATTCTGCTTAGGAAACTGACAAGAACAATAGATCCTTTTCAGTCCAATACACTGTACATGCTGAGAACAGACGCGAGTGCTATTTGCCCTGTGTATGACAATGGGAGCGCAATAGTGACTCTTAGTACCAGAAAACAAATCTTGCTTGTAGGAGCAGAAACTGCATGTGATTCAACTCCATTTAGGACTGGGAAACAAACGCTAGCTCGCCTTACAAGAAACAGACTCTACTTTTGAGAAAAGAGCACTCTCCTACTCTACTGTGTTTCCTATAGGGTCCGAACAGTGAGTTGCTCAGAAAAAAAGAACTGTGCTTCCTACACACACGTGCCATATGTAGTTCAACCCTGCTTATGAAACTGACAAGAACAGTAGCTCCTCTTCAGTCCAATACACTGTACTTGCTGGGAACAGGCGCGAGTGCTATTTGCACTGTGTATGGCAAAGGGAGCGCAATAGTGACTTTCCTTACCAGAAAACAACTCTTGCTGGTAGGACCAAAAACTGCATGTGATTCAACTCCATTTAGGACTGGGAAACAAACGCTAGCTCGCCTTACAAGAAACACACTCTGCTTTTGAGAAAAGAGCACTCTTCTACTCTACTGTGTTTCCTCTAGGGCCAGAACAGAGAGCTTGCTCAGAACAAAAGAACTGTGCTTCCTACATACACGGCCATATCTAGTTCAATTCTGCTTAGGAAACTGACAAGAACAATAGATCCTTTTCAGTCCAATACACTGTACATGCTGGGAACAGACATGAGTGCTATTTGCACTATGTAAGGCAATGGGAGCGCAATAGTGACTTTCCTTACCAGAAAACAATTCTTGCTCGTAGGACCAGAAACTGCATGTGATTCAACTCCATTTAGGACTGGGAAACAAACACTAGCTCACCTTACAAGAAACACACTCTGCTTTTGAGAAAAGAGCACTCTTCTACTCTACTGTGTTTCCTATGGGGTCCGAACAGTGAGCTTGCTCAGAACAAAAGAACTGTGCTTCCTACACACACGGGCTGTATCTAGTTCACCTCTGCTTAGGAAACTGACAAGAACAGTAGCTCCTCTTTAGTCCAATACACTGTACTTGCTGGAAACAGACACGAGTGCTATTTGCACTGTGTATGGCAAAGGGAGTGCAATAGTGACTTTCCTTACCAGAAAACAACTCTTGCTGGTAGGACCAAAAACTGCATGTGATTCAACTCCATTTTGGACTGGGAAACAAACGCTAGCTCGCCTTACAAGAAAAACACTCAGCTTTTGAAAAAGAGCAGTCTTCTTCTCTACTGTGTTTCCTATAGGGCCTGAACAGAGAGCTTGCTCAGAAAAAAAGAACTGTGCTTCCTACATACACGGCCATATCTTTTTCAATTCTGCTTAGGAAACTGACAAGAACAATAGATCCTTTTCAGTCCAATACACTGTACATGCTGGGAACAGACGCCAGTGCTTTTTGTACTGTGTATGGCAATGGGAGCCCAATAGTGACTCTTCTTACGAGAAAACTACTCTTGCTCGTAGGACCAAAAACTGCATGTGACTCAACTCCATTTAGGACTGGGAAACAAACGCTAGCTTGCCGTACAAGAAACACACTCTGCTTTTGAGAACAGAGCACTCTTCTACTCTACTGTGTTTCCTATAGGGTCCAAACAGTGAGCTTGCTCTAAACAAAAGAACTGTGCTTCCTACACACACGGCCATATCTAGTTCAATTCTGCTTAGGAACCTGACAAGAACAGTAGATCCTCTTCAGTCCAATAACCTGTACTTGCTGGGAACAGACGCCAGTGCTATTTGTCCCGTGTATGGCAATGGCAGCGCAATAGTGACTATTCTTACCATAAAAGAACTATTGCTCGTAGGATTAGAAACTGCATGTGATTCAACTCCATTTAGGACTGGGAAACAAACGCTAGCTCGCCTTTCAAGAAACACACTCTGCTTTTGAGAAAAGAGCACTCTTCTACTCTACTGTGTTTACTAGGGGGCCAGAACAGAGAGATTGCTCAGAACAAAAGAACTGTGCTTCCTACATACAGGGCCATATCTCGTTAAATTCTGCTTAGGAAACTGACAAGAAAATAAATCCTTTTCTGTCCAATACACTGTACATGCTGGGAATAGACGCGAGCGCTATTTGCCCTGTGAATGACAATGGGAGCGCAATAGTGACTCTTCTTACCAGAAAACAACTCTTGCTCGTAGGACCAGAAACTGCATGTGATTCAACTCCATATAGGACTGGGAAAAAAACACTAGCTGGCCTTACAAGAAACACACTCTGCTTTTGAGAAAAGAGCACTCTTCTACTCTACTGTGTTTCCAATGGTGTCCGAACAGTGAGCTTTATCAGAACAAGAGAATTGTGCTTCCTACATACACGGGCCATATCTAGTTCAACTCTGCTTAGAAAACTGACAAGAACAGTAGCTCCTCTTCAGTCCAATACACTGTACTTGCTGGGAACAGACGCGAGTGCTATTTGCACTGTGTATGGCAATGAGAGCACAGTAGTGACATTCCTTACCAGAAAACAACTCTTGCTCATAGGAAAAAAACTGCGTTTGATTCAACTCCATTTAGAACTGGGAAATAAATGCTAGCTCGCCTTACAAGAAACACACTCTGCTTTTGAGAAAAGAGCACTCTTCTACTCTACTGTGTTTCCTATAGGGCCAGAACAGTAAGCTTGCACAGAAAAAAAGAAGTGTGCTTCCTACGCACACGGCCATATCTAGTTCAATTCTGCTTAGGAACCTGACAAGAACAGTATACCCTCTTCAGTCCAATACACTGTACTTGCTGGGAACCAATGCCAGTGCTATTTGCCCTGTGTATGACAATGGGAGCGCAATAGTGTCTCTTCTTACCAGAAAACAAATCTTGCTCGTAGGACCAGAAAGTGCATGTGATTCAACTCCATTTAGGACTGGGAAACAAACGCTAGCTCGCCTTACAAGAAACACACTCTGCTTTTGAGAAAAGAGCACTCTCCTACTCTACTGTGTTTCCTATGGTGTCCGAACAGTGAGCTTGCTCAGAAAAAAAAGAACTGTGCTTCCTACACACACGTGCCATATCTAGTTCAACTCTGCTTAGGAAACTGACAAGAACAGTAGCTCCTCTTCAGTCCAATACACTGTACTTGCTGGAAACAGACGCGAGTGCTATTTGTACTGTGTATGGCAAAGGGAGCGCAATAGTGACTTTCCTTACTAGAAAACAACTCTTGCTGGTAGGACCAAAAACTGCATGTGATTCAACTCCATTTAGGACTGGGAAACAAACGCTAGCTCGCCTTACAAGAAACACACTCTGCTTTTGAGAAAAGAGCACAATTCTACTCTACTGTGTTTCCTATGGGGTCCGAACAGTGAGCTTGCTCAGAACAAAAGAACTGTGCTTCCTACACACACGGGCTGTATCTAGTTCAACTCTGCTTAGGAAACTGACAAGAACAGTAGCTCCTCTTCAGACTAATACACTGTACTTGCTGGAAACAGACGCGAGTGCTATTTGCACTGTGTATGGCAAACGGAGCGCAATAGTGACTTTCCTTACCAGAAAACAACTCTTGCTGGTAGGACCAAAAACTGCATGTGATTCAACTCCATTTAGGACTGGTAAACAAACGCTAGCTCGCCTTACAAGAAAAACACTCTGCTTTTGAAAAAGAACACTCTTATACTCTACTGTGTTTCCTGTAGGGCCTGAACAGAGAGCTTGCTCAGAACAAAAGAACTGTGCTTCCTACATACACGGCCATATCTAGTTCAATTCTGCTTAGGAAACTGACAAGAACAATAGATCCTTTTCAGTCCAATACACTGTACATGCTGGGAACAGACTCGAGTGATATTTGCCCTGTGTATGACAATGGGAGCGCAATAGTGACTCTTAGTACCAGAAAACAAATCTTGCTCGTAGGACCAGAAACTGCATGTGATTCAACTCCATTTAGGACTGGGAAACAAATGCTAGCTCGCCTTACAAGAAACAGATTCTGCTTTTGAGAAAAGAGCACTCTCCTACTCTACTGTGTTTCCTATAGGGTCCGAACAGTGAGCTTGCTCAGAACAAAAGAACTGTGCTTCCTACACACACGTGCCATATGTAGTTCAACCCTGCTTAGGAAACTGACAAGAACAGTAGCTCCTTTTCAGTCCAATACACTGTACTTGCTGGAAACAGACGCGAGTGCTACTTGCACTGTATGGCAAAGGGAGCGCAATAGTGACTTTCCTTACTAGAAAACAACTCTTGCTGGTAGGACCAAAAACTGCATGTGATTCAACTCCATTTAGGAATGGGAAAAGAACGCTAGATCGCCTTACAAGAAACACACTCTGCTTTTGAGAAAAGAGCACTCTTCTACTCTACTGTGTTTCCTATAGGGCCAGAACAGAGAGCTTGCTCAGAACAAAAGAACTGTGCTTCCTACATACAGGGCCATATCTAGTTCAATTCTGCTTAGGAAACTGACAAGAACAACAGATCGTTTTCAGTCCAATACACTGTAAATGCTGGGAACAGACGCGAGTGCTATTTGCCCTGTGTATGACAATGGGAGCGCTATAGTGACTCTTCTTACCAGAAAAAAACTCTTGCTCGTAGGACCAGAAACTGCATGTGATTCAACTCCATATAGGACTGGGAAAAAAACACTAGCTGGCCTTACAAGAAACACACTCTGCTTTTGAGAAAAGAGCACTCTTCTACTCTACAGTGTTTCCTATAGGGCCAGAACAGAGAGCTTGCTCAGAAAAAAAGAACTGTGCTTCCTACATACACGGCCATATCTAGAACAATTCTGCTTAGGAAACTGACAAGTACAATAGATCCTTTTCAGTCCAATACACTGTACATGCTGGGAACAGACGCGAGTGCTATTTCCACTACCTAAGGCAATGGGAGCACAATAGTGACTTTCCTTACCAGAAAACAACTCTTGCTCGTAGGACCAGAAACTGCATGTGATTCAACTCCATTTAGGACTGGGAAACAAACGCTAGCTCACCTTACAAGAAACACACTCTGCTTTTGAGAAAAGAGCACTCTTCTACTCTACTGTGTTTCCTATGGGGTCCGAACAGTGAGCTTGCTCAGAACAAAAGAACTGTGCTTCCTACACACACGGGCTGTATCTAGTTCAACTCTGCTTAGGAAACTGACAAGAACAGTAGCTCCTCTTCAGACTAATACACTGTACTTGCTGGAAACAGACGCGAGTGCTACTTGCACTGTGTATGGCAAAGGGAGCGCAATAGTGACTTTCTTTACCAGAAAACAACTCTTGCTGGTAGGACCAAAAACTGCATGTGATTCAACTCCATTTAGGACTGGGAAACAAACGCTAGCTCGCCTTACAAGAAAAACACTCTGCTTTTGAAAAAGAGCACTCTTCTACTCTACTGTGTTTCCTATAGGGCCTGAACAGAGAGCTTGCTCAGAACAAAAGAACTGTGCTTCCTACATACATGGCCATATCTAGTTCAATTCTGCTTAGGAAACTGACAAGAACAATAGATCCTTTTCAGTCCAATACACTGTACATGCTGAGAACAGACGCGAGTGCTATTTGCCCTGTGTATGACAATGGGAGCACAATAGTGACTCTTAGTACCAGAAAACAAATCTTGCTTGTAGGACCAGAAACTGCATGTGATTCAACTCCATTTAGGACTGGGAAACAAACGCTAGCTCGCCTTACAAGAAACAGACTCTGCTTTTGAGAAAAGAGCACTCTCCTACTCTACAGTGTTTCCTATAGGGTCCGAACAGTGAGCTTGCTCAGAACAAAAGAACTGTGCTTCCTACACACACGGGCAGTATCTAGTTCACCTCTGCTTAGGAAACTGACAAGAACAGTAGCTCCTCTTCAGTCCAATACACTGTACTTGCTGGAAACAGATACGAGTGCTATTTGCACTGTGTATGGCAAAGGGAGTGCAATAGTGACTTTCCTTACCAGAAAACAACTCTTGCTGGTAGGACCAAAAACTGCATGTGATTCAACTCCATTTTGGACTGGGAAACAAACGCTAGCTCGCCTCACAAGAAAAACACTCTGCTTTTGAAAAAGAGCAGTCTTCTTCTCTACTGTGTTTCCTATAGGGCCTGAACAGAGAGCTTGCTCAGAAAAAAAGAACTGTGCTTCCTACATACACGGCCATATCTTTTTCAATTCTGCTTAGGAAACTGACAAGAACAATAGATCCTTTTCAGTCCAATACACTGTACATGCTGGGAACAGACGCCAGTGCTTTTTGTACTGTGTATGGCAATGGGAGCCCAATAGTGACTCTTCTTACGAGAAAACTACTCTTGCTCGTAGGACCAAAAACTGCATGTGACTCAACTCCATTTAGGACTGGGAAACAAATGCTAGCTTGCCGTACAAGAAACACACTCTGCTTTTGAGAATAGAGCACTCTTCTACTCTACTGTGTTTCCTATAGGGTCCAAACAGTGAGCTTGCTCTAAACAAAAGAACTGTGCTTCCTACACACACGGCCATATCTAGTTCAATTCTGCTTAGGTACCTGACAAGAACAGTAGATCCTCTTCAGTCCAATACCCTGTACTTGCTGGGAACAGACGCCAGTGCTATTTGTCCCGTGTATGGCAATGGCAGCGCAATAGTGACTATTCTTACCATAAAAGAACTATTGCTCGTAGGATTAGAAACTGCATGTGATTCAACTCCATTTAGGACTGGGAAACAAACGCTAGCTCGCCTTTCAAGAAACACACTCTGCTTTTGAGAAAAGAGCACTCTTCTACTCTACTGTGTTTCCTAGAGGGCCAGAACAGAGAGATTGCTCAGAACAAAAGAACTGTGCTTCCTACATACAGGGCCATATCTAGTTAAATTCTGCTTAGGAAACTGACAAGAAAATAAATCCTTTTCTGTCCAATACACTGTACATGCTGGGAACAGACGCGAGCGCTATTTGCCCTGTGAATGACAATGGGAGCGCAATAGTGACTCTTCTTACCAGAAAACAACTATTGCTCGTAGGACCAGAAACTGCATGTGATTCAACTCCATATAGGACTGGGAAAAAAACACTAGCTGGCCTTACAAGAAACACACTCTGCTTTTGAGAAAAGAGCACTCTTCTACTCTACTGTGTTTCCTATGGTGTCCGAACAGTGAGCTTTATCAGAACAAGAGAACTGTGCTTCCTACATACAAGGGCCATATCTAGTTCAACTCTGCTTAGAAAACTGACAAGAACAGTAGCTCCTCTTCAGTCCAATACACTGTACTTGCTGGGAACAGACGCGAGTGCAATTTGCACTGTGTATGGCAATGTGAGCACAATAGTGACATTCCTTACCAGAAAACAACTCTTGCTCATAGGAAAAAAAACTGCGTTTGATTCAACTCCATTTAGAACTGGGAAATAAATGCTTGCTCGCCTTACAAGAAACACACTCTGCTTTTGAGAAAAGAGCACTCTTCTACTCTACTGTGTTTCCTATAGGGCCAGAACAGCAAGCTTGCACAGAAAAAAAGAAGTGTGCTTCCTACGCACACGGCCATATCTAGTTCAATTCTGCTTAGGAACCTGACAAGAACAGTATACCCTCTTCAGTCCAATACACTGTACTTGCTGGGAACCAATGCCAGTGCTATTTGCCCTGTGTATGACAATGGGAGCGCAATAGTGTCTCTTCTTACCAGAAAACAAATCTTGCTCGTAGGACCAGAAAGTGCATGTGATTCAACTCCATTTAGGACTGGGAAACAAACGCTAGCTCGCCTTACAGGAAACACACTCTGCTTTTGAGAAAAGAGCACTCTCCTACTCTACAGTGTTTCCTATGGTGTCCGAACAGTGAGCTTGCTCAGAAAAAAAGAACTGTGCTTCCTACACACACGTGCCATATCTAGTTCAACTCTGCTTAGGAAACTGACAAGAACAGTAGCTCCTCTTCAGTCCAATACACTGTACTTCCTGGAAACAGACGCGAGTGCTATTTGCACTGTGTATGGCAAAGGGAGCGCAATAGTGACTTTCCTTACTAGAAAACAACTCTTGCTGGTAGGACCAAAAACTGCATGTGATTGAACTCCATTTAGGACTGGGAAACAAACGCTAGCTCGCCTTACAAGAAACACACTCTGCTTTTGAGAAAAGAGCACAATTCTACTCTACTGTGTTTCCTATGGGGTCCGAACAGTGAGCTTGCTCAGAACAAAAGAACTGTGCTTCCTACACACACGGGCTGTATCTAGTTCAACTCTGCTTAGGAAACTGACAAGAACAGTAGCTCCTCTTCAGACTAATACACTGTACTTGCTGGAAACAGACGCGAGTGCTATTTGCACTGTGTATGGCAAAGGGAGCGCAATAGTGACTTTCCTTACCAGAAAACAACTCTTGCTGGTAGGACCAAAAACTGCATGTGATTCAACTCCATTTAGGACTGGGAAACAAACGCTAGCTCGCCTTACAAGAAAAACACTCTGCTTTTGAAAAAGAACACTCTTATACCCTACTGTGTTTCCTGTAGGGCCTGAACAGAGAGCTTGCTCAGAACAAAAGAACTGTGCTTCCTACATACACGGCCATATCTAGTTCAATTCTGCTTAGGAAACTGACAAGAACAATAGATCCTTTTCAGTCCAATACACTGTAAATGCTGGGAACAGACTCGAGTGCTATTTGCCCTGTGTATGACAATGAAAGCACAATAGTGACACTTAGTACCAGAAAACAAATCTTGCTTGTAGGACCAGAAACTGCATGTGATTCAACTCCATTTAGGACTGGGAAACAAACGCTAGCTCGCCTTACAAGAAACAAACTCTGCTTTTGAGAAAAGAGCACTCTCCTACTCTACTGTGTTTCCTATGGGGTCCGAACAGTGAGCTTGCTCAGAACAAAAGAACTGTGCTTCCTACACACAAGCGCCATATCTAGTTCAACCCTGCTTAGGAAACTGACAAGAACAGTAGCTCCTGTTCAGTCCAATACACTGTACTTGCTGGGAACAGACGCGATTGCTATTTGCACTGTGTATGGCAAAGGGAGCGCAATATTGACATTCCTTACCAGAAAACAACTCTTGCTCATAGGAACAGAAACTGCATGTGATTCAACTCCATTTAGGACTAGGAAAGAAACGCAAGCTCGCCTTACAAGAAACAGACTGTGCTTTTGAGAAAAGAGCACTCTTCTACTCTACTGTGTTTCCTATAGGGCCAGAACAGTGAACTTGCTCAGAACAAAAGAACTGTGCTTCCTACACATACAGGCCATATCTAGTTTAACTCTGCTTAGAAAACTGACAAGAACAGTAGCTCCTATTCAGTCCAATACTCTGTACATGCAGGGAACAGACGCCAGTGCTATATGCACTGTGTATGGCAATGGGAGCGCAATAGTGACTCTTATTACCAGAAAAAAACTCTTGCTCGTAGGACCAGAAACTGCACGGGATTCAATTCCATTTCTGACTGGGAAACAAACACTAGCTTGCCTTTCAAGAAATACACTCTGCTTTTGAGAAAAGAGCACTCTTCTACTCTACAGTGTTTCCTATTGTGTCCGAACAGTGAGCTTGCTCAGAACAAAAGAACTGTGCTTCCTACACACACGGGCCATATCTAGTTCAACTCTGATTAGGAAACTGACAAGAACAGTAGATCCTCTTCAGTCCAATACACTGTACTTGCTGGAAACAGACACGAGTGCTATTTGCACTGTGTATGGAAAGGGAGCGCAATAGTGACTTTCCTTACCAGAAAACAACTCTTGCTGGTAGGACCAAAAACTGCATGTGATTCAACTCCATTTAGGACTGGGAAACAAACGCTAGCTCGCCTTACAAGAAACACACTCTGCTTTTGAGAAAAGAGCACTCTTCTACTCTACTGTGTTTTCTATAGGGCCAGAACAGAGAGCTTGCTCAGAACAAAAGAACTCTGCTTCCTACATACACGGCCATATCTAGTTCAATTCTGCTTCAGAAACTGACAAGAACAATAAATCCTTTTCAGTCCAATACACTGTACATGCTGGGAACAGACGCCAGTACTATTTGTACTGTGTATGTCAATGGGAGCCCAATAGTGACTCTTCTTACGAGAAAACTACTCTTGCTCGTAGGACCAAAAACTGCATGTGACTCAACTCCATTTAGAACTGGGAAACAAACGCTAGCTAGCCTTACAAGAAACACACTCTGCTTTTGAGAAAAGAGCACTCTTTTACTCTACTGTGTTTCCTATAGGGCCAGAACAGTGAGCTTGCTCAGAACAAAAGAACTGTGCTTCCTACACACACGGGCCATATCTAGTTCAATTCTTCTTAGGAAACTGACAAGAACAGTGGAACCTCTTCAGTCCAATACACTGTACATGCTGGGAACAGACGCCAGTGCTATTTGCCCTGTGTGGCAATGGGAGCACAATAGTGACTTTCCTTACCAGAAATAAACTCTTGCTCGTAGGACCAGAAACTGCATGTGATTCAACTCCATTTAGGACTGGAAAACAAATGCTAGCTTGCCATACAAGAAACACACTCTGCTTTTGAGAAAAGAGCACTCTTCTACTCTACTGTGTTTCCTATAGGGTCTGAACAGTGAGCTTGCTCTGAACAAAAGAACTGTGCTTTCTACACACACGGCCATATCTAGTTCAATTCTGCTTAGGAACCTGACAAGAACAGTAGATCCTCTTCAGTCCAATACACCGTACTTGAAGGGAACAGACGCCAATGCTATTTGACCCGTGTATGGCAATGGCAGCGCAATAGTGACTATTCTTACCATAAAAGAATTCTTGCTCGTAGGATTAGAAACTGCATGTGATTCAACTCCATTTAGGACTGGGAAACAAACGCTAGCTCGCCTTTCAAGAAACACACTCTGCTTTTGAGAAAAGAGCACTCTTCTACTCTACTGTGTTTCCTAGAGGGCCAGAACAGAGAGATTGCACAGAACAAAAGAACTGTGCTTCCTACATACAGTGCCATATCTAGTTCAATTCTGCTTAGGAAACTGACAAGAAAATAGATCCTTTTCAATCCAATACACTGTACATGGTGGGAACAGACGCGAGCGCTATTTGCCCTGCGTATGACAATGGGAGCGCAATAGTGACTCTTCTTACCAGAAAACAACTCTTGCTCGTAGGACCAGAAACTGCATGTGATTCAACTCCAAATAGGACTGGGAAAAAAAAGGCTAGCTGGCCTTACAAGAAACACACTCTGCTTTTGAGAAAATAGCACTCTTCTACTCTTCTGTGTTTCCTATGGGGTCCAAACAGTGAGCTTGCTCAGAACAAAAGAACTGTGCTTTCCACACACATGGCCATATCTAGTTCAATTCTGCTTAGGTACCTGACAAGAACAGTAGCTCCTCTTCAGTCCAATAAACAGTACTTGCTGGGAACCAATGCCAGTGCTATTTGCCCTGTGTATGACAATGGGAGCGCAATAGTGTCTCTTCTTACCAGAAAACAAATCTTGCTCGTAGGACGAGAAAGTGCATGGGATTCAACTCCATTTAGGACTGGGAAACAAATGCTAGCTCGCCTTACAAGAAACACACTCTGCTTTTGAGAAAAGAGCACTCTCCTACACTACTGTGTTTCCTATGGGGTCCGAACAGTGAGCTTGCTCAGAAAAAAAGAACTGTGCTTCCTACACACACGTGCCATATCTAGTTCAACTCTGCTTAGGAAACTGACAAGAACAGTAGCTCCTCTTCAGCCCAATACACTGTACTTGCTGGAAACAGACGCGAGTGCTATTTGCACTGTGTATGGCAAAGGGAGCGCAATAGTGACTTTCCTTACCAGAAAACAACTCTTGCTGTTAGGACCAAAAACTGCATGTGATTCAACTCCATTTAGGACTGGGAAACAAACGCTAGCTCGCCTTACAAGAAAGACACTCTGCTTTTGAGAAAAGAGCACTCTTGTACTCTACTGTGTTTCCTATAGGGCCAGAACAGGGAGCTTGCTCAGAACAAAAGAACTGTGCTTCCTACATACAGGGCCATATCTAGTTCAATTCTGCTTAGGAAACTGACAAGAACAATAGATCCTTTTCAATCCAATACACTGTAAATGCTGGGAACAGACACGAGTGCTATTTGCCCTGTGTATTACAATGGGAGCGCAATAGTGACTCTTCTTACCAGAAAACAACTCTTGCTCGTAGGACCAGAAACTGCATGTGATGCAACTCCATATAGGACTGGGAAAAAAACACTAGCTGGACTTACAAGAAACACACTCTGCTTTTGGGAAAAGAGCACTCTTCTACTCTACTGTGTTTCCTATAGGGCCAGAACAGAGAGCTTGCTCAGAAAAAAAGTACTGTGCTTCCTACACACACGTGCCATATCTAGTTCAACACTGCTTAGGAAACTGACAAGAACAGTAGCTCCTCTTCAGTCCAATACACTGTACTTGCTGGGAACAGACGCGAGTGCTATTTGCACTGTGTATGCCAATGGGAGCGCAAAGGTGACATTCCTTACCAGAAAAAAACTCTTGCTCATAGGACCAAAAACTGCATGTGATTCAACTCCATTTAGAACTGGGAAATAAATGCTAGCTCTCCTTACAAGAAACACACTCTGCTTTTGAGAAAAGAGCACTCTTCTACTCTACTGTGTTTCCTATAGGGCCAGAACAGTAAGCTTGCACAACACAAAAGAAGTGTGCTACCTACACACACGGGCCATATCTAGTTCAATTCAGCTTAGGAAACTGACAAGAACTGTATACCCTTTTCAGTCAAATACACTGCACATGCTGGGAACAGACACCAGTGCTATTTGCCCTGTGTATGACAATGGGAGCACAATAGTGACTCTTCTTACCAGAAAAAAACTCTTGCTCATAGGACCAGAAACTGCATGTGACTCAACTCCATTTAGGACTGGGAAAGAAACGCTAGCTCGCCTTACAAGAAACACACTCTGCTTTTGAGAAAAGAGCACTCTTCTACTCTACTGTGTTTCCTATAGGGCCAGAACAGTGAACTTAATCAGAACAAAAGAACTGTGCTTCCTACACACAGGGGCCATATCTAGTTTAACTCTGCTTAGGAAACTGACAAGAACAGTAGCTTCTCTTCAGTCCAAAACTCTGTACAGGCAGGGAACAGACGCCAGTGCTATATGCACTGTGTGTGGCAATGGAAGCGCAATAGTCACTATTATTACCAGAAAAAAACTCTTGCTCATAGGACCAGAAACTGCACGGGATTCAATTCCATTTCTCACTGGGAAACAAACACTAGCTTACCTTTCAAGAAACACACTCTGCTTTTGAGAAAAGAGCACTCTTCTACTCTAGAGTGTTTCCTATGGTGTCCGAACAGTGAGCTTGCTCAGAACAAAAGAACTGTACTTCCTACACACACGGGCCATATCTAGTTCAACTCTGCTTAGGAAACTGACCAGAACAGTAGCTCCTCTTCAGTCCAATACACTGTATTTGCTGGAAACAGACAGGAGTGCTATTTGCAATGTGTATGGCAAAGGGAGCGCAATAGTGACTTTCCTTACCAGAAAACAACTCTTGCTGGTAGGACCAAAAACTGCATGTGATTCAACTCCATTTAGTACTGGGAAACAAACGCTAGCTCGCCTTACAAGAAACACACTCTGCTTTGAGAAAAGAGCACTCTTGTACTCTACTGTGTTTCCTATAGGGCCAGAACAGAGAGCTTGCTCAGAACAAAAGAACTGTGCTTCATACATACACGGCAATATCTAGTTCAATTCTGCTTAGGAAACTGACAAGAACAATATATCCTTTTCAGTCCAATACACTGTACATGCTGGGAACAGACGCGAGTGCTATTTGCACTATGTATGGCAATGGGAGCGCAATAGTGACTTTCCTTACCAGAAAACAACTCTTGCTCGTAGGACCAGAAACTGCATGTGATTCAACTCCAATTAGGACTGGGAAACAAACGCTAGCTCACCTTACAAGAAACACACTCTGCTTTTGAGAAAAGAGCACTCTTCTACTCTACTGTGTTTCCTATGGGGTCCGAAACAGTGAGCTTGCTCAGAACAAAAGAACTGTGCTTCCTACACACACGGCCTGTATGTAGTTCAACTCTGCTTAGGAAACTGACAAGAACAGTAGCTCCTCTTCAGACTAATACACTGTACTTGCTGGAAACAGACACGATGCTATTTGCACTGTGTATGGCAAAGGGAGCACAATAGTGACTTTCCTTACCAGAAAAAAACTCTTGCTGGTAGGACCAAAAACTGCATGTGATTCAACTCATTTAGGACTGGGAAACAAACGCTACCTCGCCTTACAAGAAACACACTCTGCTTTTGAGAAAAGAACACTCTTCTACTCTACTGTGTTTCCTATAGGGCCAGAACAGAGAGCTTGCTCAGAACAAAAGAACTGTGCTTCCTACATACACGGCCATATCTAGTTCAATTCTGCTTAGAAAACTGACAAGAACAGTAGCTCCTCTTCAGTCCGATACACTGTACTTGCTGGGAATAGAAGCCAGTGCTATTTGCACTGTGTATGGCAATGGGAGCAAAATAGTGACTCTTCTTATCAGAAAACAACTCTTGCTCGTAGGACCAGAAACTGTATGTGATTCAACTCCATTTAGGACTGGGAAACAAACGCTAGCTCACCTTACAAGAAACACACTCTGCTTTTGAGAAAAGAGCACTCTTCTACTCTATTGTGTTTCCTATAGGGCCAGAAAAGTGAGCTTGCTCAGAACAAAAGAACTGTACTTCCTACACACACGGGCCATATCTAGTTCAACTCTGCTTAGGAAACTGAGAAGAAAAGTAGCTCTTCTTCATGCCAATACACTGTACATGCTGGGAACAGACGCGAGTGCAATTTGCACTGTGTATGGCAATGAGAGCACAATAGTGACATTCCTTACCAGAAAACAACTCTTGCTCATAGAACCAAAAACTGCATGTGATTCAACTCCATTTAGAACTGGGAAATAAATGCTAGCTCGCTTTACAAGAAACACACTCTGCTTTTGAGAAAAGAGCACCCTTCTACTCTACTGTGTTTCCTATAAGGCCAGAACAGTAAGCTTGCACAGAACAAAAGAAGTATGCTTCCTACGCACATGGCCATATCTAGTTCAATTCAGCTTAGGAAACTGACAAGAACTGTATACCCTCTTCAGTCAAATACACTGCACATGCTGGGAACAGACACCAGTGCTATTTGCCCTGTGTATGACAATGGGAGCGCAATAGTGACTCTTCTTACGAGAAAACAACTCTTGCTCGTAGGACCAGAAACTGCATGTGACTCAACTCCATTTAGGACTGGGAAAGAAACGCAAGCTTGCCTTACAAGAAACACACTCTCCTTTTGAGAAAAGAGCACTCTTCTACTCTACTGTGTTTCCTATAGGGCCAGAACAGTGAACTTGCTCAGAACAGAAGAACTGTGCTTCCTACACACAGGGGCCATATCTAGTTCAACTCTGCTTAGGAAACTGACAAGAACAGAAGCTCCTCTTCAGTCCAATACTCTGTACATGAGGGGAACAGACGCCAGTGCTATATGCACTGTGTATGGCAATGGGAGCGCAATAGTGACTCTTATTACCAGAAAAAAACTCTTGTTCGTAGGACCAGAAACTGCATGGGATTCAATTCCATTTCTGACTGGGAAACAAAGATTAGCTTGCCTTTCAAGAAACACACTTTGCTTTTGAGAAAAGAGCACTCTTCTAATCTACAGTGTTTCCTATGGTGTCCGAACAGTGAGCTTGCTCAGAACAAAAGAACTGTGCTTCCTACACACACGGGCCATATCTAGTTCAACTCTGCTTAGGAAACTGACAAGAACAGTAGCTCCTCTTCAGTCCAATACACTGTACTTGCTGGAAACAGACGCGAGTGCTATTTGCCCTGTGTATGACAATGGGAGCGCAATAGTGACTCTTCATACCAGGAAACAACTCTTGCTCGTAGGACCTGAAACAGCATGTGATTCAACTCCATTTAGGACTGGGCAACAAATGCTAGCTCGCATGACATGAAACACACCCTGCTTTTGAGAAAAGAGAACTCTTCTACTCTACTGTGTTTCCTATGGGGACCGAACAGTGAGCTTGCTCAGAACAAAAGAACTGTGATTCCTACACAAACGGCCATATTTAGTTCAACACTGCTTAGGAAACTGACAAGAACAGTAGATCCTCTTCAGTCCAATACACTGTACTTGCTGGGAACAGATGCAAGTGCTATTTGCACTGTGTAGGGCATTTGGCGCACAATAGTGACTTTCCTTACCAGAAAACAACTCTTGCTCGTCGGACCAGAAACTGCATGTGATTCAACTCCATTTGAGACTGGGAAAGAAACGCTAGCTGGCCTTACAAGAAACACACTCTGCTTTTGATAAAAGAGCACTCTCTTACTCTACTGTGTTTCCTATGGGGTCCAAAGAGTGAGCTTGCTCAGAACAAAAGAACTGTGCTTCCTACACACATGGACCATATCTAGTTCAACTCTGCTTAGGAAACTGACATGAACAGTAGCTCCTCTTCAGTCCAATACACTGTACTTGCTGGGAACAGACGCGAGTGCTATTTGCACTGTGTATGGCATTTGGAGCGCAATAGTGACTCTTCTTACAGTTAAAACAACTCTTGCTCGTAGGACCAAAAACTGCATGTGATTCAACTCCATTTAGGACTGGGAAACAAACGCAAGCTCGCCTTACAAAAAAAAAAACACTCTGCTTTAGATAAAAGAGCACTCTTCTACTCTACTGTGTTTCCTATAGGGCCAAAACAGTGAGCTTGCTCAGAACATAAGAACTGTGCTTCCTACACACACGGGACATATCTAGTTCAACTCTGCTTAGGAAACTGACAAGAACAGTAGCTCCTCTTCAGTCCGATACACTGTACTTGCTGAGAACAGACGCGAGTGCTACTTGAACTGTGTATGGCAATTGGAGCACAATAGTGACTCGTCTTACCAGAAAACAACTCTTGCTCTTAGGACAAAAAACTGCATGTGACTGAACTCCATTTAGGACTAGGAAACAAACTCTAGCTTGCCTTACAAGAAGCACACTCTGTTTTTGAAAAAATAGCACTCTTCTACTCTACTGTGTTTCCCATGGGGCCAGAACAGTGAGCTTGCTCAGAACAAATGAACTGTGCTTCCTCGACACACAGGCCATATCTAGTTCAACTCTGCTTAGGAGTCTAACAAGAACAGTAGCTCCTGTTCAGTCAAATACATTGTACTTGCTGGGAACAGACGGGAGTGCTATTTGCACTGTGCATGGCAATGGGAGCGCAATAGTGACTTTCCTTACCAGAAAACAACTCTTGCTCGTAGAACCAGAAACTGTATGTGATTCAACTCCATTTAGGACTGGGAAACAAACGCTAGCTCGCCTTACAAGAAACACACTCTGCTTTTGAGAAAAGAGCACTCTTCTACTCTACTGTGTTTCCTATAGGGCCAGAACAGGGAGCTTACTCAGAACAAAAGAACTGTGCTTCCTACACACACGGGCCATATCTAGTTCAACTCTGCTTAGGAAACTGACAAGAACAGTAGCTCCTCTTCAGTCCAATACACTGTACTTGCGGGGAAGAGACGCGAGTGCTATTTGCACTGTGTATTGCAATTGGATCACAATAGTGACTCGTCTTACCAGAAAACAACTCTTCCTCGTAGGACAAAAAACTGCCTGTGACTCAACTCCATTTAGGACTGGGAAACAAACGCTAGCTCGCCTTACAAGAAACACACTCTGCTTTTGAGAAAAGAGCACTCTTCTACTCTACTGTGTTTCCTATGGGGTCCGAACAGTGAGCTTGCTCAGAACAAAAGAACTGTGCTTCCTGCACACACGGCCATATCTCGTTCAATTCTGCTTAGGAACCTGACAAGAACAGTAGATCCTCTTCAGTCCAATACACTGTACTTGCTGGGAACAGACACCAGGGCAATTTGTCCTGTGTATGACAATGGCTGCGCAGTACTGACTCTTCTTACCATAAAACAACTCTTGCACGTAGTACCAGAAACTGTATGTGATTCAACGCCATTTAGGACTGGGAAACAAACGCTCGCGCGCCTTACAAGAAACACACTCTGCTTTAGAGAAAAGAGCACTCTTCTACTCTACTGTGATTCCTATGGGGTCCAAACAGTGAGCTTGCTCAGAACAAATGAACTGTGCTTCCTCGACACACGGGCCATATTCTAGTTCAACTCTGCTTAGGAGACTGACAAGAACAGTAGCTCCTCTTCAGTCAAATACACTGTACTTGCTGGGAACAGACGGGAGTGCTATTTGCACTGTGTATGGCAATGGGAGCGCAATAGTGACTTTCCTTACCAGAAAACCACGCTAGCTCGTAGTACCAGAAACTGCATGTGATTCAACTCATTTATGACTGGGAAACAAACGCTAGCTCGCCTTACAAGACACACTCTGCTTTAGAGAAAAGAGCACTCTTCTACTCTACTGTGTTTCCTATGGGGTCCAAACAGAGAGCTTGCTCAGAACAAAAGAACTGTGCTTCCTACACACATGGACCATATGTAGTTCAACTCTGCTTAGGAACCTGACAAGAACAGTAGCTCCTCTTCAGACCAATACACTGTATTTGCTGGGAACAGACGCGAGTGCTATTTGCACTGTGTATGGCAATGAGAGCCCAATGGTGTCTTTCCTTACCAGAAACCAACTCTTGCTCGTAGGACAAAAAACTGCATGTGACTCAACTCCATTTAGGACTGGGAAACAAACGCTAGCTCGCTTTCCAAGAAACACACTCTGCTTTTGAGAAAAGAGCACTCTTCTACTCTACTGTGTTTCCTATGTGTTCGGAACAGTGAGCATGCTCAGAACAAAAAAAACTGTGCTTCCTACAAACACGGCCATATCTAGTTCAACTCTGCTTAGGAACCTGACAAGAACAGTAGATCCTCTTCAGTCCAATACACTGTACTTGCTGGGAACAGACGCGAGTGCTATTTGCACTGTGTATGGCATTTGGAGCGCAATAGTGACTCTTCTTACAGTTAAAACAACTCTTGCTCGTAGGACCAAAAACTGCATGTGATTCAACTCCATTTAGGACTGGGAAACAAATGCGAGCTCGCCTTACAAAAAAAAAAACACTCTGCTTTAGATAAATGAGCACTCTTCTACTCTACTGTGTTTCCTATAGGGCCAGAACAGTGAGCTTGCTCAGAACATAAGAACTGTACTTCCTACACACACGGGACATATCTAGTTCAACTCTGCTTAGGAAACTGTCAAGAACAGTAGCTCCTCTTCAGTCCGATACACTGTACTTGCTGAGAAGAGACGCGAGTGCTTCTTGCACTGTGTATGGCAATTGGAGCACAATAGTGACTCCTCTTACCAGAAAACAACTCTTGCTCTTAGGACAAAAAACTGCATGTGATTCAATTCCATTTAGGACTGGGAAACAATCTCTAGCTCGCCTTACAAGAAACACACTCTGTTTTTGAGAAAATAGCACTCTTCTACTCTACTGTGTTTCCCATGGGGCCAGAACAGTGAGCTTGCTCAGAACAAATGAACTGTGCTTCCTCGACACACGGGCCATATCTAGTTCAACTCTGCTTATGAAACTGACAAGAACAGTAGCTCCTCTTCAGTCAAAGACATTGTACTTGCTGGGAACAGACGGGAGTGCTATTTGCACTGTGCATGGCAATGGGAGCGCAATAGTGACTTTCCTTACCAGAAAACAACTCTTGCTCGTAGGACCAGAAACTGCATGTGATTCAACTCCATTTAGGACTGGGAAACAAACGCTAGCTCGCCTTACAAGAAACACACTCTGCTTTAGATAAAAGAGCGCTCTTCTACTCTACTGAGTTTCCTATGGGGTCCAAAAAGAGAGCTTGCTCAGAACAAAAGAACTGTGCTTCCTACACACACGGACCATATGTAGTTCAACTCTGCTTAGGAACCTGACAAGAACAGTAGCTCCTCTTCAGAACAATACACTGTATTTGCCGGGAACAGACGCGAGTGCTATTTGCACTATGTATGGCAATGAGAGCACAATAGTGACTTTCCTTACCAGAAAACAACTCTTGCTCATAGGACAAAAAACTGCATGTGAGTCAACTCCATTTAGGACTGGGAAACAAACGCTAGCTCACTTTCCAAGAAACACACTCTGCTTTTGAGAAAAGAGCACTCTTCTACTCTACTGTGTTTCCTATGTGTTCGGAAGAGTGAGCTTGCTCAGAACAAAAAAACTGTGCTTCCTACAAACACGGCCATATCTAGTTCAACTCTGCTTAGGAACCTGACAAGAACAGTAGATCCTCTTCAGTCCAATACACTGTACTTGCTGGGAACAGACGCCAGTGCTATTTGTCCTGTGTATGACAATGGCAGCGCAATAGTGACTCTTCTTACCAGAAAACAACTCTTGCTCATAGGACCAGAAACTGCATGTGATTCAACTCCATTTAGGACTGGGAAACAAACTCCAGGTCGCTTTACAAGAAACACACTCTGCTTTAGAGAAAAGAGCACTCTTCTTCTCTACTTTGTTTCCTATAGGGCCAGAACAGTGAGCTTGCTCAGAAAAAAAGAACTGTGCTTCCTACACACACGGGCCATATCTAGTTCAACTCTACTTAGGAAACTGACAAGAACATTAGCACCTATTCAGTCCAATACTCTGTACTTTCTGGGAACAGACGGGAGTGCTATTTGCACTGTGTACGGCAATGGGAGCGCAATAGTGACTTTCCTTACCAGAAAACAACTCTTGCTCGTAGGACCAGAAACTGCATGTGATTCAACTCCATTTAGGACTGGGAAACAAACGCTAGCTCGCCTTACAAGAAACACACTCTGCTTTTGAGAAAAGAGCACTCTTCTACTCTACTGTGTTTTCTATGGGGTCTGAACAGTGAGCTTGCTCAGAACAAAAGAACTGTGCTTTCTGCACACACGGCCATATCTAGTTCAATTCTGCTTAGGATCCTGACAAGAACAGTAGATCCTCTTCATTCCAATACACTGTACTTGCTGGGAACAGACGCCAGGGCTATTTGTCCTGTGTATGAAAATGGCTGTGCAATAGTGACTCTTCTTACCATAAAACAACTCTTGCACGTAGGACCAGAAACTGTATGTGATTCAACTCCATTTAGGACTGGGAAACAAATGCTAGCTCGCCTTTCATGAAACACACTCTGATTTTGAGAAAAGAGCACTCTTCTACTCTAGTGTGTTACCTTTGGGGTCCAAACAGTGAGCTTGCTCAGAACAAAAGAACTGTGCTTCCTACACACACCTGCCATATCTAGTTCAACTCTGTTTAGGAACCTGACAAGAACAGTCGCTCCTCTTCAGTCCAATACACTGTACTGCTGGGAACAGACGCCAGTGCTATTTGTCCTGTGTATGGCAATGGCAGTGCAATAGTGACTATTCTTATCATAAAACAACTCTTGCTCATAGGACCAGAAACTGCATGTGATTCAACTCCGTTTTGGACTGGGAAACAAATGCTAGCTCGCCTTACATGAAACACTCTCTGCTTTTGAGAAAAGAGCAATCTTCTACTCTACTGTGTTTCCTATGGGGTCCAAACAGTGAGCTTGCTCAGAACAAAGAACTGTGCTTCCTACACACATGGACTATATCTAGTTCAACTCTGCTTAGGAAACTGACAAGAACAGTAGCTCCTCTTCAGTCTGATACACTGTACTTGCTGGGAACAGACGCGAGTGCTATTTGCACTGTGTATGGCAAAGGGAGCGCAATAGTGACTTTCCTTACCAGAAAACAACTCTTGCTCGTAGGACCAGAAAATGCATGTGATTCAAATCCATTTAGGACTGGGAAACATACGATAGCTTGCCTTAAAAAAAACACACTATGCTTTTGAGAAAAGAGCACTCTTCTACTCTACTGTGTTTCCTATGTGGTCCGAAAGTGAGCTTGCTCAGAACAAAAGAACTGTGCTTCCTACACACACGGCCATATCTAGTTCAATTCTGCTTAGGAACCTGACAAGAAGAGTAGATCCGCTTCAGTCCAATACACTGTACTTGCTGCGAACAGAAGCCAGTGCTATTTGTCCTATGTATGTCAATGGCAGCACAACAGTGACTATTCTTACCATAAAACAACTCTTGCTCGTAGGACAGAAATTGCATGTGATTCCACTCGATTTAGGACTGGGAAACAAACGCTAGCTCACCTTACAAGAAACACACTCTGCTTTAGAGAAAAGAGCACTCTTCTACTCTACTGTGTTTCCTATGGGGTCCAAACAGTGAGCTTGCTCAGAACAAAAGAACTGTGCTTCCTACACACAAGGACCATATGTAGTTCAACTCTGCTTAGGAAACTGAAAAGAACAGTAGCTCCTCTTCAGTCCAATACACTGTACTTGCTGGAAACAGACGCGAGTGCTATTTGCCCTGTGTATGGCAATGGGAGCGCAATGGTGACTTTACTTACCAGAAAACAACTCTTGTTCGTAGGAACAGAAACTGCATGTGATTTAACTCCATTTAAGACTTCAAAACAAACGCTAGCTCGCCTTACAAGAAACACACTCTGCTTTTGAGAAAAGAGCACTCTTCTACTAAACTGTGTTTCCTATAGGGCCAGAACAGTGAGCTTGCTCAGAACATAAGAACTGTGCTTTCTACACACACGGCCCTAATCTAGTTCAACTCTGCTTAGGAACCTGACAAGAACAGTAGCTCCTCTTCATTCCGATACACTGTACTTGCTGAGAACCGACGCGAGTGCTACTTGCACTGTGTATGGCAATTGGAGCACAATAGTGACTCGTCTTACCAGAAAACAACTCTTGCACGTAGGACAAAAAACTGCATGTGCCTCAACTCCATTTAGGACTGGGAAACAAACTCTAGCTCGCCTTACAAGAAACACACTCTGTTTTTGAGAAAAGAGCACTCTTCTACTCTACTGTGTTTCCTATGGGGTATAAAGAGTGAGCTTGCTCAGAACAAAAGAACTGTGCTTCCTACACACATCGACCATATCTAGTTAAACTCTGCATCGGAAACTGACAAGAACAGTAGCTCCTCTTCAGTCCAATACACTGTACTTGCGGGGAAGAGTCGCGAGTGCTATTTGCACTGTGTATGGCAATTGGAGCACAATAGTAACTCGTCTTACCAGAAAACAACTCTTGCTCGTAGGCAAAAAAACTGCATGTGACTCAACTCCATTTAGTTCTAGGAAACAAACGCTAGCAGGCCTTACAAGAAACACACCCTGCTTTAGAGAAAAGAGCACTCATCTACTCTACTGTGTTTCCTATGGGGTCCGAACAATGAGCTTTCTCAGAACAAAAGAACTGTGCTTCCTACACACACAGCCATATCTAGTTCAATTCTGCTTAGGAACCTGACAAGAACAGTAGCTCCTCTACACTCCAATACACTGTACTGCTGGGAACAGAAGCCAGTGCTATTTGTCCTGTGTATGGCAATGGCAGTGCATTAGTGACTATTCTTATCATAAAACAACTCTTGTTCGTAGGACCAGAAACTGCATGTGATTCAACTCCGTTTAGGACTGGGAAAGAAATGCTAGCTCGCCTTACATGAAACACTCTCGGCTTTTTAGAAAAGAGCACTCTTCTACTCTACTGTGTTTCCTATGGGGTCCAAACAGTGAAATTGCTCAGAACAAAGAACTGTGCTTCCTACACACATGGACCATATCTAGTTCAACTCTGCTTAGGAGACTGACAAGAACAGTAGCTCCTCTTCAGTCCGATACACTGTACTTGCTGGGAACAGACGCGAGTGCTATTTGCACTGTGTATGGCAATAGGAGCGCAATAGTGACTTTCCTTACCAGAAAACAAAACTTGCTCGTAGGACCAGAAACTGCATGTGATTCAACTCCGTTTAGGACTGGAAACAAATGCTAGCTCGCCTTACATGAAACACTATCTGCTTTTGAGAAAAGAGCACTCTTCTACTCTACTGTGTTTCCTATGGGGTCCTAACAGTGAGCTGGCTCAGAACAAAGAAATGTGCTTTCTACACACATGGACCATATCTAGTTCAACTCTGCTTAGAAAACTGACAAGAACAGTAGCTCCTCTTCAGTCCGATACACTGTACTTGCTGGGAACAGACGCGAGAGCTATTTGTACTGTGTATGGCAAAGGGAGCACAATAGTGACTTTCCTTACCAGAAAACAACTCTTGCTCGTTGGACCAGAAACTGCATGTGACTCAAGTCCATTTAGGACTGGGAAACAAATGATAGCTTGCCTTACAAAAAACACACTCTGCTTTTGAGAAAAGAGCACTCTTCTACTCTACTGTGTTTCCTATGGGGTCCGAACAGTGAGCTTGCTCAGAACAAAAAACTGTGCTTCCTACACACATCGACCATATCTAGTTCAACTCTGCTTAGGAAACTGACAAGAACAGTAGCTCCTCTTCAGTCCAATACACTGTACTTGCGGGGAAGAGACGCGAGTGCTATTTGCACTGTGTATGGCAATTGGAGCACAATATTGACTCGTCTTACCAGAAAAAACTCTTGCTCGTAGGACAAAAAACTGCATGTGACTCAACTCCATTAAGTCTGGGAAACAAACGCTAGCTCACCTTACAAGAAACACACTCTGTTTTTGAGAAAAGAGCACTCTTCTACTCTACTGTGTTTCCTATGGGGTCCGAACAGTGAGCTTTCTCAGAACAAAAGAACTGTGCTTCCTACACACACAGCCATATCTAGTTCAATTCTGCTTAGGAACCTGACAAGAACAGTAGCTCCTCTTCAGTCCAATACACTGTACTGCTGGGAACAGAAGCCAGTGCTATTTGTCCTGTGTATGGCAATGGCAGCGCAATAGTGACTATCTTATCATAAAACAACTCTTGCTCGTAGGACCAGAAACTGCATGTGATTCAACTCCATTTAGGACTGGGAAACAAACGCTAGCTCGCCTTACAAGAAACACAATCTGCTTTAGAGAAAAGAGCACTCTTCTACTCTACTGTGTTTCCTATAGGGCCAGAACAGTGAGCTTGCTCAGAACAAAAGAACTGTGCTTCCTACACACGGGCCATATCTAGTTCAACTCTGCTTAGGAAACTGACAAGAACAGTAGCTCCTCTTCAGTCCGATATACTGTACTTGCTGGGAACAGACGCCAGTGCTATTTGCACTGTGTATGGCAATGGGAGTGCAATAGTGACTTTCCTTACCAGAAAACAACTCTTGCTCGTAGGGCCAGATACTGCATGTGATTCAACTCCGTTTACGACTGGGAAACAAATGCTAGCTCGCCTTACATGAAACACTCTCTGCTTTTGAGAAAAGAGCACTCTTCTACTCTACTGTGTTTCCTTTGGGGTCTAAACAATGAGCTTGCTCACAACAAAGAACTGTGCTTCCTACACACATGGACCATATCTATTTCAACTCTGCTTAGGAAACTGACAAGAACAGTAGCTCCTCTTCAGTCCGATACACTGTACTTGCTGGGAACATACGCGAGTGCTATTTGCACTGTGTATGGCAAAGGGAGCACAATAGTGACTTTCCTTACCAGAAAAAAACTCTTGCTCATAGGACCAGAAACTGCATGTGATTCAACTCCATTTAGGACTGGGAAAAAAATGATAGCTTGCCTTACAAAAAACACACTCTGCTTTTGAGAAAGGAGCACTCTTCTACTCTACTGTGTTTCCTATGGGGTCCGAAGAGTGAGCTTGCTCAGAATAAAAGAACTGTGCTTCCTACACACACGGCCATATCTAGTTCAATTCTGCTTAGGAACCTGACAAGAACAGTAGATCCTCTTCAGTCCAATACACTGTACTTGCTGCGAACAGACGCCAGTGCTATTTGCCCTGTGTATGGCAATGGGAGCGCAATAGTGACTTTCCTTACCAGAAAACAACTCTTGTTCGTAGGACCAGAAACTGCATGTGATTCAACTCCATTTAGGACTAGGAAACAAACGCTAGCTCGCCTTAAAAGAAACACACTCTGCTTTTGAGAAAAGAGCACTCTTCTACTCTAGTGTGTTTCCTATAGGGCCAGAACAGTGAGCTTGCTCAGAACATAAGAACTGTGCTTTCTACACACACGGTCATTATCTAGTTCAACTCTGCTTAGAAAACTGACAAGAACAGTAGATCCTCTTCAGTCCGATACACTGTACTTGCTGGGAACAGACGCCAGTGCTATTTGCACTATGTATGGCAATGGGAGCACAGTAGTGACTTTTCTTACCAGAAAACAACTCTTGCTCGTAGGACCAGAAACTGCATGTGATTCAACTCCGTTTAGGATTGGGAAACAAACGTGAGCTCGCCTTACACGAAACACTCTCTGCTTTTGAGAAAAGAGCACTCTTCTACTCTACTGTGTTTCCTATGGGGTCCGAACAATGAGCTTTCTCAGAATAAAAGAACTGTGCTTCCTACACACTCAGCTATATCTAGTTCAATTCTGCTTAGGAGCTGAAAAGAACAGTAGCTCCTCTTCACTCCAATACACTGTACTGCTGGGAACAGACACCAGTGCTATTTGTCCTGTGTATGGCATTGGCAGCGAAATAGTGACTATTCGTATCATAAAACAACTCTTGCTCGTAGGACCAGAAACTTCATGTGATTCAACTCCGTTTAGGACTGGGAAACAAATGCTAGCTCGCCTTACATGAAACACTCTCTGCTTTTGAGAAAAGAGCACTCTTCTACTCTACTGTGTTTCCTATGGGGTCCAAACAGTGAGCTTGCTCAGAACAAAGAACTGTGCTTCCTACACACATGGACCATATCTAGTTAAACTCTGCTTAGGAAACTGACAAGAACTGTAGCCCCTCTTCAGTCCAATACACTGTACTTGCTGGGAACAGACGCAAGTGCTATTTGCACTGTGTATGTCAAAGGGAGCGCAATAGTGACTTTCCTTACCAGAAAACAACTCTTGCTCAGAGGACCAGAAACTGCATGTGATTCAAATCCATTTAGGACTGGGAAACAAACGATAGCTTGCCTTACAAAAAACTCACTCTGCTTTTGAGAAAAGAGCACTCTTCTATCTACTGTGTTTCCTATGGGGTCCAAACAGTGAGCTTGCTCAGAACAAAAGAACTGTGCTTCCTACACACAAGGACCATATGTAGTTCAACTCTGCTTAGGAAATTGACAAGAACAGTAGCTCCTCTTCAGTCCGATACACTGTATTTGCTGGGAACAGGCGCGAGTGCTATTTGCACTGTGCTTCCTACACACACGGCCATATCTAATTCAATTCTGCTTAGGAACCTGACAAGAACAGTAGATCCTCTTCAGTCCAATACACTGTACTTGCTGCGAACAGACGCCATTGCTATTGGTCCTGTGTGTGGCAATGGCAGCACTATAGTGACTATTTTTACCATAAAACAACTCTTGCTCGTAGGACAGAAACTGCATGTGATTCCACTCCATTTAGGACTGGGAAACAAACGCTAGCTTGCCTTACAAGAAACACACTCTGCTTTAGAGAAAAGAGCACACTTCTACTCTACTGTGTTTCCTATGGGGTCCAAACAGTGAGCTTGCTCAGAACAAAAGAACTGTGCTTCCTACACACAAGGACCATATGTAGTTCAACTCTGCTTAGGAAACTGACAAGAACAGTAGCTCCTCTTCAGTCCAATACACTGTACTTGCTGGGAACAGACGCGAGTGCTATTTGCCCTGTGTATGGCAATGGGAGCACAATAGTGACTTTCCTTACCAGAAAACAACTCTGGTTCGTAGGACCAGAAACTGCATGTGATTCATCTCCATTTAGGACTGGGAAACAAACGCTAGCTCGCCTTACAAGAAACACACTCTGCTTTTGAGAAAAGAGCACTCTTCTACTCTATTGTGTTTCCTATAGGGCTGGAACAGTGAGCTTGCTCAGAACAAAAGAACTGTGCTTTCTAGACACACGGTCCTTATCTAGTTCAACTCTGCTTAGGAAACTGACAAGAACAGTAGCTCCTCTTCAGTCTGATACACTGTACTTGCTGGGAACAAACGCGAGTGCTATTTGCACTGTGTATGGCAAAGGGAGAGCAATAGTGACTTTCCTTACCAGAAAACAACACTTGCTCGTAGGACCAGAAACAGCATGTGATTCAACTCCATTTAGGACTGGAAAACAAACGCTAGCTTGCCTTACAAGAAACACACTCTGCTTTTGAGAAAAGAGCACTCTTCTACTCTACTGTGTTTCCTATGGGGTCCAAACCGTGAGCATACTCAGAACAAAAGAACTGTGCTTCCTACACACATGGACCATATCTAGTTCAACTCTGCTTAGGAAACTGACAAGAACAGTAGCTCCTATTGAGTCCAATACACTGTGCTTGCTGGGAACAGACGGGAGTGCTATTTGTACTGTGTATGGCATTTGGAGCGCAATAGTGACTCTACTTACCAGAAAACAACTCTTGCTCGTAGGACCAAAAAGTGCCTGTGACTCAACTCCATTTAGGACTGGAAAAGAAACGCGAGTTTGCCTTACAAGAAACACACTCTGCTTTAGAGAAAAGAGCACTCTTCTACTCTACTGTGTTTCCTATAGGGCCAGAACAGTGAGCTTGCTCAGAACAAATGAACTGTGCTTCCTAGACACACGGGCCATATCTAGTTCATCTCTGCTTTGGAAACTGACAGGAACAGTAGCTCCTCTTCAGTCCAATACACTTTACTTGTTGGGAACAGACACCAGTGCTATTTGCACTGTGTATGGCAATGAGAGCACAATAGTGACTTTCCTTACCAGAAAACAACTCTTGCTCGTAGGCCACACACTGCATGTGATTCAACGCCATTTAGGACTGGGAAACAAATGCTAGCACGCCTTAAAAGAAACACACTCTGCTTCTGAGAAAAGAGCACTCTTCTACTCTACTGTGTTTCCTATGGGGTCCAAACAGTGAGCTTGCTCAGAATAAAAGAACTGTGCTTCCTACACACATCGACCATATCTAGGTCAACTCTCCTTTGAAACTGACAAGAACAATAGCTCCTCTTCAGTCCAATACACTGTACTTGCGGGGAAGAGACGAGAGTGCTATTTGCACTGTGTATGGCAATTGGAGCACAATAGTGACTCGACTTACCAGAAAAAACTCTTGCTCGTAGGACAAAAAACTGCATGTGACTCAAATCCATTTAGGTCTGGGAAACAAACGCTAGCTCACCTTACAAGAAACACACTCTGTTTTTGAGAAAAGAGCACTCTTCTACTCTACTGTGTTTCCTATGGGGTCCGAACAGTGAGCTTTCTCAGAACAAAAGAACTGTGCTTCCTACACACACAGCCATATCTAGTTCAATTCTGCTTAGGAACCTGACAAGAACAGTAGCTCCTCTTCAGTCCAATACACTGTACTGCTGGGAACAGAAGCCAGTGCTATTTGTCCTGTGTATGGCAATGGCAGCGCAATAGTGACTATCTTATCATAAAACAACTCTTGCTTGTAGGACAAAAAACTGCATGTGACTCAAATCCATTTAGGTCTGGGAAACAAACGCTAGCTCACCTTACAAGAAACACGCTCTGCTTCTGAGAAAAGAGCACTCTTCAACTCTACTGTGTTTCCTATGGGGTCCAAACAGTGAGCTTGCTCAGAACAAAAGAACTGTGCTTCCTACACACATTGACCATATCTAGTTCAACTCTGCTTAGGAAACTGACAAGAACCCTAGCTCCTCTTCAGTCCAATACACTGTACTTGCGGGGAAGATACGCGAGTGCTATTTGCACTGTGTATGGCAATTGGAGCACAATAGTGACTTGTCTTACCAAAAAACAACTCTTGCTCGTAGGACAAAAAACTGCATGTGACTCAACTCCATTTAGGTCTGGGAAACAAACGCTAGCTCGCCTTACAAGAAACACACTCTGCTTTAGAGAAAAGAGCACTCTTCTACTCTACTGTGTTTCCTATGGGGTCCGAACAGTGAGCTTTCTCAGAACAAATAAACTGTGCTTCCTACACACACAGCCATATCTAGTTCAATTCTGCTTAGGAACCTGACAAGAACAGTAGCTTCTCTTCAGTCCAATACACTGTACTGCTGAAAACAGACGCCAGTGCTATTTGTCCTGTGTATGACAATGGCAGCGCAATAGTGACTATTCTTATCATAAAACAACTCTTGCTCGTAGGACCAGAAACTGCATGTGATTCAACTCCATTTAGGACTGGGAAACAAATGCTAGCTCGCCTTACAAGAAACACAATCTGCTTTAGAGAAAAGAGCACACTTCTACTCTACTGTGTTTCCTATAGGGCCAGAACAGTGAGCTTGCTCAGAACAAAGAACTGTGCTTCCTACACACACGGGTCATATCTAGTTCAACTCTGCTTAGGAAATTGACAAGAACAGTAGCTCCTCTTCAGTCCGATACACTGTACTTGCTGGGAACAGACGCGAGTGCTATTTGCACTGTGTATGGCAATGGGAGCGCAATAGTGACTTTCCTTACCAGAAAACAACTCTGCTCGTAGGACCAGAAACTGCATGTGATTCAACTCCATTTAGGACTGGGAAGCAAATGATAGCTTGCCTTACAAAAAACACACTGTGCTTTTGAGAAAAGAGCACTCTTCTACTCTACTGTTTTTCCTATGGGGTTCGAACAGTGAGCTTGCTCAGAACAAAAGAACTGTGCTTCCTACACACACGGCCATATCTAGTTCAATTCTGCTTAAAAACCTGACAAGAACAGTAGATCCTCTTCAGTCCAATACACTGTACTTGCTGCGAACAGACGCCAGTGCTATTGGTCCTGTGTGTGGCAATGGCAGCACAATAGTGACTATTTTTACCATAAAACAACTCTTGCTCGTAGGACAGAATCTGCATGTGATTCCACTCCATTTAGGACTGGGAAACAAACGCTAGCTTGCCTTACAAGAAACACACTCTGCTTTAGAGAAAAGAGCACTCTTCTACTCTACTGTGTTTCCTATGGGGTCCAAACAGTGAGCTTGATTAGAACAAAAGAACTGTGCTTCCTACACACAAGGACCATATGTAGTTCAACTCTGCTTAGGAAACTGACAAGAACAGTAGCTCCTCTTCAGTCCAATACACTGTACTTGCTGGGAACAGACGCGAGTGCTATTTGCCCTGTGTATGGCAATGGGAGCGCAATAGTGACTTTCCTTACCAGAAAACAACTCTTGTTCGTAGGACCAGAAACTGCATGTGATTCAACTCCATTTAGGACTGGGAAACAAACGCTAGCTCGCCTTACAAGAAACACACTCTGCTTTTGAGAAAAGAGCACTCATCTACTCTACTGTGTTTCCTATAGGGCTAGAACAGTGAGCTTGCTCAGAACATAAGAACTGTGCTTTCTACACACACGGTCCTTATCTAGTTCAACTCTGCTTAGGAAACTGACAAGAACAGTAGCTCCTCTTCAGTCTGATACAATGTACTTGCTGGGAACAGACGCGAGTGCTATTTGCACTGTGTATGGCAAAGGGAGAGCAATAGTGACTTTCCTTACCAGAAAACAACACTTGCTCATAGGACCAGAAACTGCATGTGATTCAACTCCATTTAGGACTGGGAAACAAACTCTAGCTCGCCTTACAAGAAACACACTCTGCTTTTGAGAAAAGAGCACTCTTCTACTCTACTGTGTTTCCTATGGGGTCCAAACAGTGAGCTTACTCAGAACAAAAGAACTGTGCTTCCTACACACATGGACCATATCTAGTTCAACTCTGCTTATGCAACTGACAAGAACAGTAGCTCCTATTCAGTCCAATACACTGTGCTTGCTGGGAACAGACGCGAGTGCTATTTGCACTGTGTATGGCATTTGGAGCGCAATAGTGACTCTTCTTACCAGAAAACAACTCTTGCTCGTAGGAACAAAAAGTGCCTGTGACTCAACTCCATTTAGGACTGGGAAAGAAACGCGAGCTTGCCTTACAAGAAACACACTCTGCTTTAGAGAAAAGAGCACTCTTCTACTCTACTGTGTTTCCTATAGGGCCAGAACAGTGAGCTTGCTCAGAACAAAAGAACTGTGCTTCCTACACACACGTACCATATCTAGTTCAACTCTGCTTAGGAAACTGACAAGAACAGTAGCTCCTTTTCAGTCCGATACACTGTGCTTGCTGGGAACAGACGTGAGTGCTATTTGCACTGTGTATGACAATGGGAGCACAATAGTGACTTTCCTTACCAGAAAACTACTCTTGCTCGTAGGACCAGAAACTGCATGTGATTCAACTCCGTTTAGGACTGGGAAACAAATGCTAGCTCGCGTTACATGAAACACTCTCTGCTTTTGAGAAAAGAGCACTCTTCTACTCTACTGTGTTTCCTATGGGGTCCAAACAGTGAGCTTGCTCAGAACAAAGAACTGTGCTTCCTACATACATGGACCATATTTATTTCAACTCTGCTTAGGAAACTGACAAGAACAGTAGATCCTCTTCAGTCCGATACACTGTACTTGCTGGGAACATACGCGAGTGCTATTTGCACTGTGTATGGCAAAGGGAGCGCAATAGTGGCTTTCCTTACCAGAAAACAACTCTTGCTCGTAGGACCAGAAACTGCATGTGATTCAACTCCATTTAGGACTGGGAAACAAACGATAGCTTGCCTTACAAATAACACACTCTGCTTTTGGGAAAAGAGCACTCTTCTTCTCTACTGTGTTTCCTATGGGGTCCGAACAGTGAGCTTGCTCAGAACAAAAGAACTGTGCTTCCTACACACAAGGACCATATGTAGTTCAACTCTGCTTAGGAAACTGACAAGAACAGTAGCTCCTATTCAGTCCAATACACTGTACTTGCTGGGAACAGACGCGAGTGCTATTTGCACTGTGTATGGCATTTGGAGCGCAATAGTGATTCTTCTTACCAGAAAACAACTCTTGCTCGTAGGACCAAAAACTGTCTGTGACTCAACTCCATTTAGGACTGGGAAACAAACGTGAGCTCGCCTTACAAGAAACACACTCTGCTTTAGAGAAAAGAGCACTCTTCTACTCTACTGTGTTTCTTATAGGGCCAGAACAGTGAGCTTGCTCAGAACAAAAGAACTGTGCTTCCTATACACACGGGCCGTATCTAGTTCAACTCTGCTTAGGAAACAAACAGGAACAGTAGCTCCTCTTCAGTCTGATACCCTGTACTTGCTGAGAGCAGACGCGAGTGCTACTTGCACTGTGTATGGCAATTGGAGCACAATAGTGACTCGTCTTACCAGAAAACAACTCTTGCTCGTAGGACAAAAAACTGCATGTGACTCAACTCCATTTAGGACTGGGAAACAAACTCTAGCTCGCCTTAAAAGAAACACAATCTGCTTTTGAGAAAAGGGCACTCTTCTACTCTACTGTGTGTCCTATAGGGCCAGAACAGTGTGCTTGCTGAGAACAAATGAACTGTGCTTCCTAGACACACGGGCCATATCTAGTTCAACTCTGCTTAGGAGACTGACAAGAACAGTAGCTCCTCTTCAGTCCAATACACTGTACTTGTTGGGAAGAGACGCGTGTGCTATTTGCACTGTGTATGGCAATGAGAGCGCAATAGTGACTTTCCTTACCAGAAAACAACTCTTGCTCGTAGGACCACACACTGCATGTGATTCAACGCCATTTAGGACTGGGAAACAAATGCTAGCACGCCTTACAAGGAACACACTCTGCTTCTGAGAAAAGAGCACTCTTCTACTCTACTGTGTTTCCTATGGGGTCCAAACAGTGAGCTTGCTCAGAACAAATGAACTGTGCTTCCTAGACACACGGGCCATATCTAGTTCATCTCTGCTTAGGAAACTGACAGGAACAGTAGCTCCTCTTCAGTCCAATACACTGTACTTGTTGGGAACAGACACGAGTGCTATTTGCACTGTGTATGGCAATGAGAGCGCAATAGTGACTTTCCTTACCAGAAAACAACTCTTGCTCGTAGGACCAGAAACTGCATGTGATTCAACTCCATTTAGGGCTGGGAAACAAACGATAGCTTGCCTTACAAAAAACACACTCTGCTTTTGAGAAAAGAGCACTCTTCTACTCTACTGTGTTTCCTATGGGTTCCGAACAGTGAGCTTGCTCAGAACAAAAGAACTGTGCTTCCTACACACACGGCCATATCTAGTTCAATTCTGCTTAGGAACCTGACAAGAACAGTAGATCCTCTTCAGTCCAATACACTGTATTTGCTGCAAACAGACGCCAGTGCTATTTGTCCTGTGTATGGCAATGGCAGCACAATAGTGACTATTCTTACCATAAAACAACTCTTGCTCGTAGGACAGAAACTTCATGTGATTCCACTCCATTTAGGACTGGGAAACAAACGCGAGCTCGCCTTATTAGAAACACACTCTGCTTTAGAGAAAAGAGCACTCTTCTACTCTACTGTGTTTCCTATAGGGCCAGAACAGTGAGCTTGCTCAGAACAAAGAACTGTGCTTCCTACACACACGGGTCATATCTAGTTCAACTCTGCTTAGGAAATTGACAAGAACAGTAGCTCCTCTTCAGTCCGATACACTGTACTTGCTGGGAACAGACGCGAGTGCTATTTGCACTGTGTATGGCAGTGGGAGAGCAATAGTGACTTTCCTTACCAGAAAACAACTCTGCTCGTAGGACCAGAAACTGCATGTGATTCAACTCCATTTAGGACTGGGAAGCAAATGACAGCTTGCCTTACAAAAAACACACTGTGCTTTTGAGAAAAGAGCACTCTTCTACTCTACTGTGTTTCCTATGGGGTTCGAACAGTGAGCTTGCTCAGAACAAAAGAACTGTGCTTCCTACACACACGGCCATATCTAGTTCAATTCTGCTTAAAAACCTGACAAGAACAGTAGATCCTCTTCAGTCCAATACACTGTACTTGCTGCGAACAGACGCCAGTGCTATTGGTCCTGTGTGTGGCAAAGGCAGGACAATAGTGACTATTTTTACCATAAAACAACTCTTGCTCGTAGGACAGAAACTGCATGTGATTCCACTCCATTTAGGACTGGGAAACAAACGCTAGCTTGCCTTACAAATAACACACTCTGCTTTTGGGAAAAGAGCACTCTTCTACTCTACTGTGTTTCCTATGGGGTCCGAACAGTGAGCTTGCTCAGAACAAAAGAACTGTGCTTCCTACACACAAGGACCATATGTAGTTCAACTCTGCTTAGGAAACTGACAAGAACAGTAGCTCCTATTCAGTCCAATACACTGTACTTGCTGGGAACAGACGCGAGTGCTATTTGCACTGTGTATGGCATTTAGAGCGCAATAGTGATTCTTCTTACCAGAAAACAACTCTTGCTCGTAGGACCAAAAACTGTCTGTGACTCAACTCCATTTAGGACTGGGAAACAAACGTGAGCTCGCCTTACAAGAAACACACTCTGCTTTAGAGAAAAGAGCACTCTTCTACTCTACTGTGTTTCTTATAGGGCCAGAACAGTGAGCTTGCTCAGAACAAAAGAACTGTGCTTCCTATACACACGGGCCGTATCTAGTTCAACTCTGCTTAGGAAACAAACAGGAACAGTAGCTCCTCTTCAGTCTGATACCCTGTACTTGCTGAGAGCAGACGCGAGTGCTACTTGCACTGTGTATGGCAATTGGAGCACAATAGTGACTCGTCTTACCAGAAAACAACTCTTGCTCGTAGGACAAAAAACTTCATGTGACTCAACTCCATTTAGGACTGGGAAACAAACTCTAGCTCGCCTTAAAAGAAACACAATCTGCTTTTGAGAAAAGGGCACTCTTCTACTCTACTGTGTGTCCTATAGGGCCAGAACAGTGTGCTTGCTCAGAACAAATGAACTGTGCTTCCTAGACACACGGGCCATAACTAGTTCAACTCTGCTTAGGAGACTGACAAGAACAGTAGCTCCTCTTCAGTCCAATACACTGTACTTGTTGGGAACAGACGCGTGTGCTATTTGCACTGTGTATGGCAATGAGAGCGCAAAAGTGACTTTCCTTACCAGAAAACAACTCTTGCTCGTAGGACAAAACCTGCATGTGACTCAACTCCATTTAGGTCTGGGAAACAAACGGTAGCTCGCCTTACAAGAAACACACTCTGCTTTAGAGAAAAGAGCACTCTTCTACTCTACTGTGTTTCCTATCGGGTCCGAACATTGAGCTTTCTCAGAACAAAATAACTGTGCTTCCTACACACACAGCCATATCTAGTTCAGTTTTGCTTAGGAACCTGACAAGAACAGTAGCTCCTCTTCAGTCCAATACACTGTACTGCTGGGAACAGATGCCAGTGCTATATGTCCTGTGTATGGCAATGGCAGCGCAATAGTGACTATTCTTATCTTAAAACAACTCTTTCTCGTAGGACCAGAAACTGCATGTGATTCACCTCCATTTAAGACTGGGAAACAAACGCTAGCTCGCCTTACAAGAAAAACAATCTGCTTTAGAGAAAAGAGCACTCTTCTACTCTACTGTGGTTCCTATAGGGCCAGAACAGCGAGCTTGCTCAGAAAAAAAGAACTGTGCTTCCTACACACGGGCCATATCTAGTTCAACTCTGCTTAGGAAACTGACAAGAACAGTAGCTCCTCTTCAGTCCGATACACTGTACTTGCTGGGAACAGACGCGAGTGCTATTTGCACTGTGTATGGCAATGGGAGCGCAATAGTGACTTTCCTTACCAGAAAACTACTCTTGCTCGTAGGACCAGAAACTGCATGTGATTCAATTCCGTTTAAGACTGGGAAACAAATGCTAGCTCGCCTTACATGAAACACTCTCTACTTTTGAGAAAAGAGCACTCTTCTACTCTACTGTGTTTCCTATGGGGTCCAAACAGTGAGCTTGCTCAGAACAAAGAACTGTGCTTCCTACACACATGGACCATATCTAGTTCAACTCTGCTTAGGAAACTGACAAGAACAGTAGCTCCTCTTCAGTCCGATACACTGTACTTGCTGGGAACAGACGCGAGTGCTATTTGCACTGTGTATGGCAAAGGGAGCTCAATAGTGACTTTCCTTACCAGAAAACAACTCTTGCTCATAGGACCAGAAACTGCATGTGATTCAACTCCATTTAGGGCTGGGAAACAAACGATAGCTTGCCTTACAAAAAACACACTCTGCTTTTGAGAAAAGAGCACTCTTCTACTCTACTGTGTTTCCTATGGGGTCCGAACAGTGAGCTTGCTCAGAACAAAAGAACTGTGCTTCCTACACACACGGCCATATCTAGTTCAATTCTGCTTAGGAACCTGACAAGAACAGTAGATCCTCTTCAGTCCAATACACTGTATTTGCTGCAAACAGACGCCAGTGCTATTTGTCCTGTGTATGGCAATGGCAGCACAATAGTGACTATTCTTACCATAAAACAACTCTTGCTCGTAGGACAGAAACTTCATGTGATTCCACTCCATTTAGGACTGGGAAACAAACGTGAGCTCGCCTTACAAGAAACACACTCTGCTTTAGAGAAAAGAGCACTCTTCTACTATACTGTGTTTCCTATGGCGTCCAAACAGTGAGCTTGCTCAGAACAAAAGAACTGTGCTTCCTACACACACGGGTCATATCTAGTTCAACTCTGCTTAGGAAACTGACAAGAACAGTAGCTCCTCTTCAGTCCGATACACTGTACTTGCTGGGAACAGACGCGAGTGCTATTTGCACTGTGTATGGCAATGGGAGAGCAATAGTGACTTTCCTTACCAGAAAACAACTCTGCTCGTAGGACCAGAAACTGCATGTGATTCAACTCCATTTAGGACTGGGAAGCAAATGACAGCTTGCCTTACAAAAAACACACTGTGCTTTTGAGAAAAGAGCACTCTTCTACTCTACTGTGTTTCCTATCGGGTTCGAACAGTGAGCTTGCTCAGAACAAAAGAACTGTGCTTCCTACACACACGGCCATATCTAGTTCAATTCTGCTTAAAAACCTGACAAGAACAGTAGATCCTCTTCAGTCCAATACACTGTACTTGCTGCGAACAGACGCCAGTGCTATTGGTCCTGTGTGTGGCAAAGGCAGCACAATAGTGACTATTTTTACCATAAAACAACTCTTGCTCCTAGGACAGAAACTGCATGTGATTCCACTCCATTTAGGACTGGGAAACAAACGCTAGCTTGCCTTACAAGAAATACACTCTGCTTTAGAGAAAAGAGCACTCTTCTACTCTACTGTGTTTCCTATGGGGTCCAAACAGTGAGCTTGCTCAGAACAAAAGAACTGTGCTTCCTACACACAAGGACCATATGTAGTTCAACTCTGCTTAGGAAACTGACAAGAACAGTAGCTCCTGTTCAGTCCAATACACTGTACTTGCTGGGAACAGACGCGAGTGCTATTTGCCCTGTGTATGGCAATGGGAGCGCAATAGTGACTTTCCTTACCAGAAAACAACTCTTGTTCGTAGGACCAGAAACTGCATGTGATTCAATTCCATTTAGGACTGGGAAACAAACGCTAGCTCGCCTTACAAGAAACACACTCTGCTTTAGAGAAAAGAGCACTCTTCTACTCTACTGTGTTTCCTATATGGCCAGAACAGTGAGCTTGCTCAGAACATAAGAACTGTGCTTTCTACACACACGGTCCTTATCTAGTACAACTCTGCTTAGGAAACTGACAAGAACAGTAGCTCCTCTTCAGTCCGATACACTGTACTTGCTTGGAACAGACGCGAGTGCTATTTGCACTGTGTATGGCAAAGGGAGCACAATAGTGACTTTCCTTACCAGAAAACAACTCTTGCTCGTAGGACCAGAAACTGCATGTGATTCAACTCCATTTAGGACTGGGAAACAAACGATAGCTTGCCTTACAAATAACACACTCTGCTTTAGAGAAAAGAGCACTCTTCTACTCTACTGTGTTTCCTATAGGGCCAGAACAGTGAGCTTGCTCAGAACAAAAGAACTGTGCTTCCTACACACACGGACCATATCTAGTTCAACTCTGCTTAGGAAACTGACAAGAACAGTAGCTCCTCTTCAGTCTGATACAC
Source organism: Peromyscus eremicus (assembly GCF_949786415.1). NCBI lineage: Eukaryota > Metazoa > Chordata > Mammalia > Rodentia > Cricetidae > Peromyscus > Peromyscus eremicus. Next base: position 68,195 of record NW_026736432.1, read on the forward strand.
TGTACTTGCTGGGAACAGACGTGAGTGCTATTTGCACTGTGTATGACAATGGGAGCGCAATAGTGACTTTCCTTACCAGAAAACAACTCTTGTTCGTAGGACCAGAAACTGCATGTGATTCAACTAAATTTAGGACTGGGAAACAAACGCTAGCTCGCCTTACAAGAAACACACTCTGCTTTAGAGAAAAGAGCACTCTTCTACTCTACTGTGTTTCCTATATGGCCAGAACAGTGAGCTTGCTCAGAACATAAGAACTGTGCTTTCTACACACACGGTCCTTATCTAGTACAACTCTGCTTAGGAAACTGACAAGAACAGTAGCTCCTCTTCAGTCCGATACACTGTACTTGCTGGGAACAGACGCGAGTGCTATTTGCACTCTGTATGGCAAAGGGAGCACAATAGTGACTTTCCTTACCAGAAAACAACTCTTGCTCGTAGGACCAGAAACTGCATGTGATTCAACTCCATTTAGGACTGGGAAACAAACGATAGCTTGCCTTACAAATAACACACTCTGCTTTAGAGAAAAGAGCACTCTTCTACTCTACTGTGTTTCCTATAGGGCCAGAACAGTGAGCTTGCTCAGAACAAAAGAACTGTGCTTCCTACACACACGGACCATATCTAGTTCAACTCTGCTTAGGAAACTGACAAGAACAGTAGCTCCTCTTCAGTCCGATACACTGTACTTGCTGGGAACAGACGTGAGTGCTATTTGCACTGTGTATGACAATGGGAGCGCAATAGTGACTTTCCTTACCAGAAAACTACTCTTGCTCATAGGACCAGAAACTGCATGTGATTCAACTCCGTTTAGGACTGGGAAACAAATGCTAGCTCGCCTTACATGAAACACTCTCTGCTTTTGAGAAAAGAGCACTCTTCTACTCTACTGTGTTTCCTATGGGGTCCAAACAGTGAGCTTGCTCAGAACAAAGAACTGTGCTTCCTACATACATGGACCATATCTAGTTCAACTCTGCTTAGGAAACTGACAAGAACAGTAGCTCCTATTCATTCCAATATACTGTACTTGCTGGAACAGATGCCAGTGCTCTTTGCACTGTGTATGGCAATGGGAGCACAATAGTGACTTTCCTTACCAGAAAACAACTCTTGCTCGTGGACCAGAAACTGCATGTGATTCAACTCCATTTAGGACTGGGAAACAAACGCTAGCTTGCCTTACAAGAAACACTCTCTGCTTTTTAGAAAAGAGCACTTTTCTACTCTACTGTGTTTCCTAAGGGGTCCAAACAGTGAGCTTGCTCAGAACAAAAGAACTGTGCTTCCTACACACATGTACCATATCTAGTTCAACTCTGCTTAGGAAACTGACAAGAACAGTAGCTCCTATTCAGTCCAATACACTGTATATGTTGGGAACAGACGCGAGTGCTATTTGCACTGTGTATGGCTTTTGGAGCACAATAGTGACTCTTCTTACCAGAAAACAACTCTTGCTCATAGGACCAAAAACTGCATGTGACTCAAATCCATTTAGGACTGTGAAACAAACGTGAGTTCGCCTTACAAGAAACACACTCTGCTTTTGAGAAAGGAGCACTTTTCTACTCTACTGTGTTTCCTATAGGGCCAGAACAGTGAGCTTGCTCAGAACAAATGAACTGTGCTTCCTAGACACACGGGCCATATCTAGTTCAACTCTGCTTAGGAAACTGAGAAGAACAGTAGCTCCTCTTCAGTCCAATACACTGTACTTGAGGGGAAGATACGCGAGTGCTATTTGCACTGTGTATGGCAATTGGAGCACAATAGTGACTTGTCTTACCAAAAAACAACTCTTGCTCATAGGACAAAAAACTGCATGTGACTCAACTCCATTTAGGTCTGGGAAACAAACGCTACCTCGCCTTACAAGAAACACACTCTGCTTTAGAGAAAAGAGCACTCTTCTACTCTACTGTGTTTCCTATGGGGTCCGAACAGTGAGCTTTCTCAGAACAAAAGAACTGTGCTTCCTACACACACAGCCATATCTAGTTCAATTCTGCTTAGGAACCTGACAAGAACAGTAGCTCCTCTTCAGTCCAATACACTGTACTGCTGGGAACAGACGCCAGTGCTATTTGTCCTGTGTATGACAATGGCAGCACAATAGTGACTATTCTTATCATAAAACAACTCTTGCTCGTAGGACCAGAAACTGCATGTGATTCAACTCCATTTAGGACTGGGAAACAAATGCTAGCTC